>NW_020451263.1:191833-226257 GCF_003343035.1 Apteryx rowi
TGTCAGTGACCTTTGGTGTTGGTCCCTATGCCTTTAATCAAGGACTCCCTAACCCCACYCCCAGCACCCTTCAGATGGTATCAACTCTCTGGCCTCTTGTCCCAGAAGGGGACCCCAAATGGTATCAAAGCCTTAGGGCTGCTTCCCCTTCCTCTGCGTATTGTGGGAGCTACTGGGGACTGGTTCCCCTCTTCCAAGGTAGTGCTGTGCCCTTGGGCGCAAGCCGCGACTCTTAGTTTGCAGGACCTTTACTTCTACTTGCAAGTAGGTCCTTTTTCCCACCTGCTGAGGTAGCACTGATCTGTGAGCTGGTTCCTCATCCTCAAGTGAAGGGCCATCAAGAAAACACTGAGCCTCAGGAGGGATCCTCGGCTTCAGGCTGAGGGGAGGGCCAGAGATGGCTCTGAGCTGGACTTCCCATCCCCGCAGTGGTTGTCCTGAGAAATGGGGTCATTCAATTTCTGCACAGGTGGAGTTTTATGGGGTGGAAATTTCTTGGTCCTGTAGCGGGTCCTCATGCCCCCCTTAAAGAGTAGGAGCTCACTGTTTGTCTTCACAGTGCTGAGGCCTGGACCTTTGAGTGTGGGATYGCATGTCTAGTATTGATCTCCTGGGGCAAGAACACCCCAGGAGTAGAGGGCTAGCAAGCCTTCTCCCTGCCTCTTGAGCCTAGACAGGAAACCTGAGCAGGTGGTACTTGGTGATTCCCATCCCAACTTCCCCCRGAAGAGGACTGGCTCCTTGTTGTGTGATCTCCTGGGCAGGAGGATACTGTTTTTAACTGGTTCTTAGTGTAACGGGAGCTGTTGTGTTCGTAACTTCTTCCCCAACAGATGGACGCCAGGAGCGTGTCATGTTTGACAAGATCACATCACGCATCCAGAAGCTGTGCTATGGGCTCAACGCTGACTTTGTTGATCCAGTGAGTCTATCCTTTCTCCTGTTGTCCTCTTCTCTGCCCCTTGTGGTGGTCTTTGCTAAAAGCCAATAGTTTTGAGCAGATGCTGTCTAGTTTTTTTTCCTCGCTTTTAGCAAAGGAAAAACCAAGCACGGCAGCCTGTGCAGGAACTGTTGGCAAATATATTGACTACTCTATTTTTTTGTAATGTGTTTCTTCTAGCTGTTCATGTTTTGGGTTTTTTTGCTTCACAAGTACAAAGTCTGGGACTGGGTTTGGGGGAAGTGATTGTCCTCCTTGTACTTAAAGGGTTGTTTGTTGCTCCAACTCAACTGTTGCTCTTGTCATCATCACTATTATTGTTATTATTATAAATGTAACAGATCCCAAGTCTCGTCAGGCTTTTATAAAGTCAAGCTGCATTTGGAGTTTTAAAACTTCCAAGCAAGTACAGTTTTAATGTGACTTTTATTCCACATGCTTTGCTGCTACTTTATTCTAGCCTTTAGGAAAGTGTCTGCCTGCAGAGAGAAAGTTCTTGGTGATTGACGGTTTCTGTTTTCTTTGCTCTTTCCCTGCTCTCTCTCTGGTCCCAATATCACTTGATTTAAAAACTTTAGGAGTCAGTACTTTATCAAGAGGGTTTTGTACTTTAATTAGTTTTTCTGTTCAAACAGAATGAAAGGYACTGCTTATAGTGAAGCATATCTTATATCTTTTAAATGGTTGAAACACCAGRTATTTATTTATTTAAGCAAAAGATAGCTAATCTGCAGAATTTTGCTTTTTCAGGCCCAGATCACCATGAAAGTGATTCAAGGGCTGTACAGTGGTGTCACGACAGTGGAACTGGATACTCTGGCTGCTGAAACGGCTGCAACTCTGACTACCAAACACCCTGACTACGCTATCCTGGCAGCGAGGATTGCAGTGTCCAATTTGCACAAAGAAACTAAGAAAGTGTTCAGTGGTAAGTCTGCCCGGGGGCACTTGGATAGCAGTTAGTCAGAAAGGGAGTAGGAGTTTTGGAGGATATAAATTTGTAAACCTCTTTATTAGCAGAAATTAAGTACCTAGGCCAACTAAAAATGCCATGGAAATGAAAAACATCAGTTTGATGCATGTCACAAGGAAAATCAAATTGTCTGTTTTGTGAAAAATATCTGTATAAAAGAGATTGAAGAATGTAATTGGTTGAAATTAGGATGCACCCAGTTTCTTTTCATACTTCCAGGAAAAAAAAAAATCTCTAAACTTGTGAAAAGAGAATCAATTTGAAAAGCTTATTGCTTCTAAAGTGGAATTGCCTGCTGTATTTTATGTTGGCTAGACAGAAATTCTCTAGCTGTCACTGAATCATGAATTTTATTAAAAAAAATACTCTAAGCAAAGTACCYTTTTAGGGTCAATAGAAAATAATAATACTGAGCAGATAGAAAAGAAGTTGGAGAGTGTTATGAAGGTGAGGGGTTGTATGCACGTAGAGCTGGAGGGAGTTATTTTGGAGGATGAGTAGTCCTGCGTGTTAAATCCTTGAAAAYTAATGACAAAATATGTATACGTACGTCTGTGGGTGACTTACTTTGTCTTTCTTTTTAAATATGTTTCTGTTGTAGATGTGATGGATGATCTCTACAACTATGTAAACCCTCACAATGGGAAGCACTCACCAATGATCTCCAAAGAAACTCTAGAGATAGTTTTGGCCAACAAAGATGTATGTAACKTTTTTCCACTTCTAAAGTTCTGAAGATTCAGTGAACTAGTTTAGACAATTTATTTTTCTTATTTCTATGTGAACCATGTCTGCTTTAGCCCAAGAAGGCCAATACAGAAACCAGTGGAGATAAAGAGAAGGTGTTGGAATTTCCTTCATTTAAGGATATTCCTGTAGCAAGATCTGTTTTCTTAGATGTCCTCATTGTCATAATCTGTGCAACTAATTAATTAATTTTGAAAAAAGCRCCTTTTGATGTAGCAACTTCTTTTATGTGCACAGAAGGGAGAGATCAGGTTTGGTGTCTAATTTCAAGTTGTTCCAGWTCTGTGTTCTTATCGAGAAGGCACATTCACATTTTGATTCCGTCTTCTGTTTCTTAGTATCTAGTTAGAGACTTCAGTAAAATGTAGCCAATGATTGTGCACTGTACTTGAAAAAATTTGTTAAAACTGTGTATTTGTTGTTTCAGAGTAAGTGCTGTTCCATGCTTTATTCCCTCCTGTCTGGTATCTGTTTCACTAGATTTGTGAGGCCAGAAAAACTGAACAATGAAAGCATTGTTATACTGAAAATATGAGCCACAAATAATCTGAATTTAAATATAAATCTTTCTCCATATTATTTCCTCTCAGCGCCTGAATTCTGCCATTATCTATGACAGAGACTTCTCCTACAACTACTTTGGTTTTAAGGTAAAAAGCACATTTCTCTTGATATGAAGACTGCTGTTTTGATATTGTTTTGGAACTGAGTCTGTTGGGGGGGGGATGGGAATCCTTGCAGAATCATCTACATTTGGCAAGGAGGGCACTGGGGTAGATGGGACATTAATGCGATTGTTAAAAGAGAGAGTACCTGCGTAAAGCAGTTCCCAAGATGCGTGAATCATGTACTTTCTTCTTGGCTTTGCTGTGCATCTTGATGTGACTTTTTTCTGTTTGCTTGTTTGTTATTCTGTCAGCCACAAAAGCTTTTGAAAGCCCTCGAGTGTGTAGACAGAAGCGGTGGGCTGTATTCCTTTCATTCCTTACGGCGTGGTGAACCCAAGCGATCCCGTGTGATTTTTATGGGGCAGACTTGAACCTGCCTTGGGGCAGAGAGAGGGATGGAATGACCTCACGGGAGTCTTCCTCGCTCTGTTCCTGTAACTCCATGCAGAGGGCAAGGGCCAAAAGGATCTCTGTGCAGCACAGACCTGTGTGCTTAGTTCTCTCCTCTCCTGCTGTCATGCACGGGTAACCTACAGTTCAGTTAAATGTAGTTAGGGATTGGGAATGGAAGTGCACGGCATAAACTGAAACTGCTGAAGGAGAGGGAGTACAAGGTGAGAGGATTGTGTGTGTGGGAGAACAGCAAAAATCCTTTCATCATCAAAACCCAGAGCTTCCATCTGGAATGACTCCAAAGTTATGTCAAGTGGCGTCTCTCTTTGTCAGAAGAAAAATAGCTATCGAGATAGCAGGGAAGCTAATTGTCTGGTGGGATTACTGACAGTTTCCTTGCAAGGGGCTGCAACTATTTTGCCCCTTGGCTGTTGTAATATTTTAACTGTTGAGCTCTAACATTTTTGCAGCAAAAAGTACTGAATGCTGTTGGAAGCTGCCCAGCTCATGCCATTCTCAAGGAAATAATCTAATTCTTAATGATCCAGAAAAGGGATTTTTGTTTCTCCCCATTGTTTCGTGTAACAGTTGTTCTCAGTGTGTCATCCCACGCGTTTGTCATCTTCCATGCTGCTGGAACAGTCTGCCCCACAAACAGTCCAGTCTGCTGTGCCCCCACCATCTGCTCCTCCTGGTCTTCTCTTAACATGCTGTTCTTTGCTGAATTGTTTTAGGGCATGACTCGGTGGGCTCTCTGGAGGGTTAGCCAGAGAGTGTTCAGCTTTCTCGTAGGCCTGGGTACTTCAGATACGTTCTTGGCCTTTCTGACTCTAACAGAACTAGCGATCTTTGCCTAGAACTGCGTAGGGGGGACTCTTCTGTCAACAAGCATGTGATATGGTGCCTTCCGGCTTGGGGGAAGTAAGCTGTAGTGAGGAAAAACTAGAGGGTGTAAAGACCAGAGCAGSTGCTGAAACTGCATAGGCAAGGATGGAAAGAAGGTGTCTTGAAGTGGGGTGTGTGTGTGCACGTGTGCGCACGCAAATATATGCGGCTCCTGACATCTTCTCCTGTAGTTACTGCTGTTAGTAATTCTCTTGACMACTTCTGTCTCTGACTGAGCTTTGCTCCATGCCTGCTCCTTTTTAATTCCTCCTTTTGTTTTGTCATTAATTTATTAGGCGCAAGCTGAAAAGGCATCTCCTTTAATTGTAGAACTGCGTATTTGTCATTTTGTGTGTTCAACACCCGGCACAGCAGGACTGGGATATAGGTTACCCAGAAAGCGTTACAGTATGATTGATAATACTATTAAGGAGGGGTGGAGCTGTGGAGAACAAGCACTCCCTTGTCTTCCAGCCTTAATTCACTGTGGGGTGAAAGCTAGTCTTGACCTTCTTACTCGATACTCCACTACCAATCCATACTCCAAAGCACAGAGCCCTCAGGGTTGGGGTCTTGTAGCGGACTTCTGTCTTTAGTCGTTAGTCACCTGATATCCTATGCCATTAACAAGACCGAGGAGTGGAGTGCAGGGTTGGCGCCTCTGTTGAAGCCTGCGATAAGGAGCAGGAAGATGCTTGTAGTTTTTTGCAATAATAAGATTTTTTTTTTTAACTGAAATCCAAATGGTTATTAAAATGCACTCTCTTTTTTAAAGACTCTAGAGCGCTCCTACTTGCTGAAAATCAACTCAAAAGGTAAGAACCGTCTGTATCAGTTTAATGTGTTGTTTAAAAGTCAAGGCCTTGGCTCAGAACAGGGGGTGAGGAGGCAGATAGGCTGCCTCGTAGCCTTCAGGAAGGCATTCTAGCGAAGCATTGGCTACTGTTTCGAAAAATAGCAACCAAGCAACATGTTTGTAATAGATCTTCTCTGGGCATACACAAATCTCTTTTTTCCCTAAGAATCTAACATTTTTTTGTGGCTGTGGTATGCTTGCATGGTCACGAAGAGCAGCACTGTGGCAAGTTTGGCACACCCGTGTAAATAATGGCAGCGTGAAAGAAACAGCTACGCTTCGCCTGTCTATTATAAGGACTCTAGTGGTTCGAAAGCTGCCTACTCTCTAGGGTGTAGAAGGTGCAGATAACTAGTTCTATCGCAGGCTGATAACTTGTTCCACAGTGCTAGACACTTTTGAATAAGTTTGAAATTCCTAGGACACCAGAACAGTGAGAGGTTAATTAGAGTTCAGTAAACCTAGAGAGCACTTAGATGCTGGACTGGATATTCAATTGGATTTTAACTTTTAGTACAGTGTTTCCCCCCCCGGCCTCGTGTGAGCAGTCAGGGATTGGAACGGGTTGCCCGTGAGAACAGCCAGGTCTTGGAAGAGGTTGCCTGAAAGGTTATGCAGTCCTCCTTCCTGGAGGTTTTCAAGATCTAACTGAATAAAACCCTGAGCAACCTGGGCTGATTCTCTTAGCTGGCCCTTTTCTGAGCAGGAGATTGGACTAGAAACTTCTCAAGGTTCCTTCCAACCTGAGTTACTTTGTAATTTGAAAACAGTGGCTCTAACCTGGCCCATTAAACTGCTGCTTGTAGCTTATTGCTTCACCTCTGCGTCTGTCTGAACTAATTGTAAATGTCACACTGATATTCTTCTCCCTGACCCCTCTTGTTTGTCATGTCTAGTTGCCGAACGTCCCCAACATATGTTGATGAGGGTATCGGTGGGAATCCACAAAAATGACATTGATGCTGCGATTGAAACCTACAATCTTCTGTCTGAAAGGTGGTTTACCCATGCCTCGCCCACGCTGTTCAATGCAGGCACCAACCGGCCTCAGCTTTCCAGGTACCCTTGCCTTGCGAGTTTGCCTAATGCAGACTTGGACGAAGATTAGGTTTTGGAGATTGGGTCTTTTCAAATGAAATGCTCCGTCGCAGTTCCATTTCTGTTTAAGTTTTGAGAACTGTTTGCTGTCAAGTTTAACTTCCACTTTACAAGCTATGGTTTTTGTTTTATTTATTTGCTTTGTGTAGCATGTTAAAGATTCAGTATTTACCCTTGTTTTTCTGCAGCCCTGATAAAACTTTGTTTGATCTATGTTTTTATCTTTATACGCTAAAGCTGTTTGTTTCCATTAGTTGCTTCCTGCTATGCATGAAAGATGACAGCATTGAGGGAATCTATGACACTCTCAAGCAGTGTGCACTGATCTCAAAATCTGCTGGTGGGATTGGTCTCGCTGTGAGCTGTATCCGAGCCACGGGCAGCTATATTGCTGGGGTAAGTGTGCGGACGGTGTACCCAGCAGAGATTAGCCTGCTGGTTTTGGTAAATATCTGTACTGCAGTTGCCAAGTCAATGCTGCTTCTACCAAGTAAGTTTAACACAGCAGTTAGTCTAGCTCAGCAATCCTTCCCTTTTCAGTACAACCTAAGATGAGAAGGCTGTTTTTCCCTGGTATTTTGGCTTCCTAATGGAAGTCCTTTGAAAAAGAGGATCAGATCTCACTCCATTGTTTGATCAGACAATTCTTTACAGATTAGCAGCCTAGGAGTGTGCTTATAGACTCATGTATTAGCTGTTTTTCTTTTTGTATGTCTAACTACTTAAGATGATCTGTGGGTTTGTTTTTTTGTTCTGTTTTTTGGTTTTTTTTTTGGTCACAATGTATGTAACCTCTGTAAGTGTCCAGATTAAATAATGTGGAGGAAAGTAGTTAAGATGATGCATCTTATTAACTCCTGGGGCAGTAGCTGCTACCTGTGTCTCTGTACTTCAAAAAAGAAAAACAAACAAAACACCCCACAAACACCCTCCCCCCCCCCCCCAAAGAACTGATTGGGGTGGTCAACTGCTAGCTTTCAGCATGGGAATTATGCTGACTGACAAAAGGCATATGGAAAATGCAGGCCCGTCTCTTCAGGCAGTTGTGTTTCAGTACTGGTGTGGTTTTTTTTTCTGTGCCTCTGCAGACAAATGGAAATTCCAATGGGCTTGTTCCAATGCTGAGAGTCTACAACAACACTGCTCGCTACGTGGACCAAGGTGGTAACAAGGTACCCGCTTTCCATAAAAGTGGGGTGGTGAGTGGCACCTCTGATCAGTGGAAGAGATTCTTCCACTGATGTGGAAAACTGACCCAGTAGCACCAGAGAGCAGGTGGAGTGGTTATAGGTAGCATATAATTAAAACAGTACTTTTCACCTCTTCTTGTTGATATTCTGGTGTTCCCCTTTCACTACAAATTTTATCATACAGTTATATCTTTTGGTATATGTCTGTATATGTAGAATATGCATATGTAGAATATAGGTGTGTAAGATTGACCTCTTGTATAAGTCACTCCTTGAGTACCTTACATTGAATTAAGGTGTAAGACTGTGTAAAAAGCTTCTTGATATGTATCCTCTGTACTCAAATAGTGCAAAATCAAAGGTTCATGAAGCTCCTGTTGACAGAGGAAATAGATTTTTGATACTGTGGGTTTTTTTTTGCTTTTTGTTTTAACTAAGAATTTGGAGTTAGCAGTATGGCAAAGCTTAGTTCCAATAAATGAGAGCAACAGTAACACAGCACTCTGAAATTGCCTTTACATGACTATAAAACTAGGCCCCAGATAGTTTAGGATACTGTGCGCACTCAGCAGCGGCGTGGGAGATGTTTTTTTTGAGGGCAGTTTGTTCTGATCCTGACTATATTTTACGCATCAGAGACCTGGGGCCTTTGCCATCTACCTCGAGCCATGGCATTTGGACATTTTCGAATTTCTTGACTTAAAGAAGAATACTGGGAAGGAAGAGCAGCGAGCCAGAGACCTTTTCTTTGCCCTCTGGATCCCTGATCTCTTCATGAAGCGAGTTGAAACCAACCAGGTAAGAAGCTCCACTGGTGCAGGGTAGGTCTGTTAATGGAGAAACAGCAGATCAGCCCTGGGATGGAATTCAAGAAGTGTTGCAGAGCTGTCTTCCTAACAGCAAAGGAACTTTCTAAAAGAGCTACTGTGCCCGGATTGAGAACTAGGGTGTGCAAGTAGAGAACAGAGCTGGAGAACTCCAGTAGGATACTTTGCTTCAGTGCTTAATTTTACAGTCCATGGCTTAGGTACCAATACTGTTATGCTAAATTTTTACTCTGGAGTTTCCTTAAAGCATCAAACTCCTCTCAGTAAATTGACCTTCATGTGGCTGATTTTATTTGCTTTAATATGGGTTGTATCATGAGAATCAGTCATTTCAGGACTAAAAATTCAGTTTGATCAAATTTATTTAAAAACAGTTATGAATATTTTTGACTAGCCTGAGAAATGCCTTCCTTTAGTTTGCTCACAGAGTTAGTTTCTAGTTTTTCAGGATGGGAAAAGTAATGTATTTTCATATRTATAGCAAGATGTGCTCATGTTGGTACTGCATGTTTAACTGATATGTTCTGTTGATGAAGTTGAATGCTGTTAACAATAGCGTGTTTAAAAGGTTTCTCTGAATACTTTTCCTTCTTACAGGATTGGTCCTTAATGTGTCCAAATGAGTGTCCTGGTCTAGATGAGGTTTGGGGAGAAGAATTTGAGAAGCTGTATGAGAGGTAAGTAAAGTGGACAGACCTTTTAGTCTGGAACTGCCCTTGTTGTGGTGTCTGGGAGCCAAAGCACAGGTATGTGGCGTTGGCTCACAAGTGGTCACCAAGTTCCATTATCAGATTGATAAAAGGACAAAGACAGGGAATGTCTAGTTGCTGTTTGCTTCAAACTGTGAGCTGCTCAGAGTAGGACTGCATACAAATGATGATTTAACTTGTTAAAGGGAAACTCTGAAATGATCCCCGCTTAAAGCGGTAGATGACGTCGTTTTGAACTAGTTGTGCAGGCTGTTGTAGTGAGAGCCCAGTGAAAGCTTTCTACTTCCTTTAAGCAAGGACAATTTTGGTACCCTGCTTCTAGGGTAATTCAGAGCCCACACAGATCAGAAGCAAATGGGGTCCTGCCTTCCTGGGAACCTTGTGTTGTGTTAAGAATGATTGTCTTCCACTGTTATTTTTGGAAAGGCTGGGCATTAATAAGCACCATGTGCCTTGTTGCAGTTATGAGAAGCAAGGCCGTGTCCGCAGAGTGGTGAAGGCTCAGCAGCTCTGGTATGCTATCATCGAATCCCAGACAGAGACTGGCACCCCTTACATGCTCTACAAAGACTCCTGCAACCGGAAGAGCAATCAGCAGAACTTGGGGACCATCAAATGCAGCAACCTCTGTACGGAAATAGTGGAGTATACCAGCAAAGATGAGGTAGGTGGAGAATGGGAACTTGCAGCATTTAGGAAAGCTGTGATTGTGCCTGTCGCAGCTTTCTAGGATATGTCTGTCCTTTAGCTGGGGAAGGGAACAGATAACTGAGAACATTCGGGGGATGTTTTGACTTGAGTGCTTACAGCTATTCCATTGAGTCTGCATATGTGGGTTTCCCCTTTCCTCCCAACTCCCATGGAAGATTTGGTGTAAACCAAGATATTCATTAAAGCAAAGGAGAGGTGAGCTTTGCAGAGAAGTAAGCTGCTTGGCTTGCTGGTAGCTGATGTAAGCACCTCTTAAGCCAACGCTTTAGTAAAACCCATGCCGCTTTTACTCTCGGACTTGCGTTTCAATAACAGTTCCCCCCAAGTTTCCTACGTTTTTCCCTAACATAGATGATCTACAAAACAAGCCATGTTTGTACTGCAGCATCACTAACAAAGGCTAAACAAGGACATAGAAATGAATTAGTGCTAATACAGCATGGGGTATTTCTTGTACAGTAATGCTCCTGAGACTGGTGTGACAGTCAGTTTCTACTCTGTCAGCTGCTGGTGGTTCATTTAGCTCATGCTTTTTGGCATATTCATAAAATTCTGAGTAGTCTGGAAGAGATGGAGTGCCATTGTGCCTGCCTGGACTGCACAAGAAATCGTGGTCGACTTGTTTTGATTCTTCTGGGGTTGGAAATAATGATAATGTTAAAAATGATCAAGAAAAGGCCCCAATGTAGTCTAGACCTCGTACTGAGATCAGCTGCTGATTCTGGCAATACAAGAAATGGTTAAGTTCAGTTTCTGGAAGGACAATTTATGGGTAGCAGGACTGACCAAGCCAAGGAACTGATTTTTCCTGGTGATGCTTGTGCCTTGACAGCTACTAAACTTCGTTGGATTGTTGTTATCCTTTTTGAAACTCATAAGTGTGTGTAGAAATGAGAATAATGTTTTTCCAGCCTTGCAGCTTGCTGGGTTCTGTGTTTTCTACTCTTTATTTCCATACAGTTTGGATAGAGAAGAGGCTCAGGGACTGGGATTGTGTGCACTTTGCATGGGCTGTTGGCTGATATGCCTGTTCTTCCCCTCCTGTCCCCTGCCCTCTACAGGTTGCAGTTTGTAATTTGGCCTCTATAGCCCTGAATATGTACGTCACTTCAGAGCACACATATGACTTCAAGAAGCTGGCTGAAGTCACTAAAGTTATAGTCCGAAACCTGAACAAAATCATTGATATCAACTACTACCCTGTGCCAGAGGTGAGTAGTGTGCTGAGCGGGTATGGGGCTGAACGAGTGCCAAGAGTGTGGTGATAAAGTAGCTGCTGTTCTGTAGCAATTTGGGTTCAGTCTTCAGCAGAAGGAATCAAAGAGGGTTTTTGTAAAACTGTTCGGGCAAATAGTTGGGAGTTCTATTAGCTACCTGTCTGCAGGTGTTGTCTGTTGCTAGTGACTTCTTCAGCTCCAACCCAGAAGAGTTCCTTAGTGACGCAGTCACAGAGAGAGCCTTCCCTTGAGATGGTTCTGCAGTTTTTTCATTTGTGTGGATTTCCATCAAGCACAGAACAGCACTAGAAATAGTGAAAAGCAGATCCTGGGAAGATCTCAAGAAGGTGCAACTCAGTCTTGAGGTGTTGGTTTTATGCGTTTTTGGGAGGGTGCACAGACAGCTTTTTAGGAGGAAGGTAGAGAGAGGGGATAGCAGTTGAAGAAGAATGGGAGCAGAGATTGTTGCCTTGCGAGAACATAGGAGGACAAGCAGCAGAGCTGAATGCTGAGACTGGCATTGGAGAAGGAAATAAGCAAATACCCAAAGTGTGAAGCCAAGCCTGGCAAGGATCAGATTTTTGAAGCACGTGCAGTTAGAATGCCTGAGTTTTTAAATGTCTTCAGGGGCCTGGTTTTCAGGAAGTGCTTAGTGTTCATTTCTAAATCATGACTCCTTTTTTGTGTGTCAAATTGAAGATTTAAAATCAGTGTTCACTTCTAACAGACTTAATCTAGATCTTCAAATTTCTACCCCACCAAACAGCAAGCTATGGGGAACTGGGCTGAGTTGGAAGCTGGGTGATTGCAACTGGGTGAATGGTCAATAAAAATGAAAGCAAGTGTAGAGGTGAAAATTCCTTCCAGAGGTCCCTTCAAACATAGTACGTTCTATGATTCTGTGTGATTCTGCTAAAGTTAATTATTCTCTCTACTTGAATGCCACGCAGGCTGAACGCTCCAACAGACGCCACCGTCCCATTGGCATTGGTGTGCAGGGTCTGGCAGATGCTTTCATCTTGATGAGGTATCCCTTCGAAAGTCCTGAGGCCCAGCGCTTGAACCAGCAAATTTTTGAGACCATTTATTATGGTGCTTTGGAAGCCAGCTGTGAACTTGCCAAGGAGCAAGGACCGTATGAAACATATGAGGGTTCTCCTGTCAGCAAAGGAGTAAGTACCAGGAGCTGCGATATGTCAGGACCAAAGCTATTAAAGCAGTTAATATTACTGTGCCTGAACTTTGATGCAGGAAGAAAATATGACTGAAACACCTCAAGCTGGTGATATTGCAACAATGCAAAGGGTGGTAAAGTTTCCTCCATTGTTTGGCTTTTTAAATGCAGTAGGAAATGCATAAGTTAACTTGCGATGCAAAGGAAAAATAAAAGCAAGATTCAGCCTGTGGTGGCTGGCCCCTTTAGCATAATTAAAAGTTGGAGTGTTTGTAAGCTTACGGTACAGGAGCTTAGTTGAGGCTGACCTGTAGTGAACAGTTAATAGTAATAATAGGTCAATTTATAATGTGGTTTATAAAATGTGGAGAAAAGAGTGCTCGGTCTAAATTGGGCTACGCTTGTGTTCCTCAGATTCTTCAGTATGACATGTGGAATGTCACCCCGTCTGATCTTTGGGACTGGAAAGCATTGAAGGAGAAGATTGCTAAGTGAGTAGTCCCACACAGTTTGTATTAGATGCAAATTACATTTTTTTTTTTTTTTTCCCCCAGGCAGTCAGAAAACATGTCATCAAAATACAGAGCAAGCATAAAAATGGCCCTGTCTTTTTATTTTTCAGTAGATTTTTCTTCCAAAGTGTGTGTTCTGTGGATGGCTTGCTTGGGTTTATGTTCTTCCAGACCACAGCGAGCCCACCCCGTAGGCTCTGATTTAGCTGAACTCTGTTTCATCTTGTACATATCAGCAGAGCGGTTTGTGTTCCGCTTGCACAAATGTAGTGACGAGTGAGGTGGAATCAGCTGGACTCGGGAACTCTTCCCCCAGCTCATGGGGCAAAGCAGCTGAGCTTTGAGCGTCCTGAAGACAGGGGTCATTAAAGTATGCAGTGTCTGTAACGAATTTGTTCAGTTTGTGTGGGTTTAACTTTCAAATTTAGTCAGTCTATTTACTGTCCAGCATATGGAGTGGTCTCAGGCTCTTTTTGTGTTTTTGCCTATGAGGGCTGTGGAGTTGTGTACCTCAGTGTTTTTTTTCTTTTTTTTTTTTCCCTGTGTGCCCTTTCCCATGATTAAATAATTTTGGAAAGCCTCTGGTTAAAGACAAAAATAGCAAAGACTGAATTATGCTTCCATGTTAACCCACATTGCAAGTTTAGTGGAGCTTTTTTTACTGCAGGTAATCTGAAGTTTTTCAGGTCACCCTGAGAAAAAATGTAGGTGAGACTTATGAGCATGTGAGCTGAATTTGGAAAAATATGGTGATGAACTTGCTTTGTGAGAAAGAGTTCCCGATACTGGTCCTCCTAGCTCTTTGCAGACAGTATATAAGCTATGCTTTTCTTGGATCTTCTCTGTCTTGTCTCAGCTGATTGAAGCTTTCTCTTGACTATCATTGCTAGATACGGTGTCAGAAACAGCCTTCTCCTTTCTCCAATGCCAACTGCTTCTACTGCTCAGATCCTGGGCAATAATGAATCCATTGAGCCCTACACCAGTAACATCTACACACGCCGAGTCCTCTCGGGAGAGTTTCAGGTAAGCACTTGAGGCAGGTATAGCAAAGAGCTTTTCTATGTTCATACTTTTGATAATTTTTCACTGTTTACTCAGTTTGGTTAGAAGTTTATGTCAAAGGCCAAAAGTGCCAAGGAAAACATCTAACCAGACTGTCTGTGCTATGTGCTGACCATCCTCGAATATGAAAAACGGTTAAAAAAGTGCTGCATTTCTCTGGAAATGTCCTTCAGGAGACCTCAATATTGCCTGCAGGAATATTTGCTAAATTAATGACAATTAGTGAAATTAATGAAGGAAGGGATGTGCCTGCCGTTGGAAGAAGAATGGAGGCCACAGTGCTGCTTTGCAAAATCCTGAGAAAAGAGCTGTGTATAAAGCACTGAACAATTCTATAAAGGCATCATGTAAAAGGTTTACAGATGTAGAGGGGCCTGTCGCGTAGGAGAGTATGAAGCAATTTGGGTTCTGCRGGCTTGAGTCAGTGAAGAGGTCTAGATAGATAAGGAGATAATCTAACTGCTAGGGAGGTCTGGTCCGTCCTACGTTCCCTCTGGGGTGACCCCTCATCGATGTTAGTGACCGCACTCCATTTCCTCCTGGCTGCAGAACCGAATCAGATGCGTGTGGTGTGGTCAGAACAACAGGCCTGTTGTCCGGCTCCGTTGCGTAGATCAGGTGCGGGGCTGCTTGGCAGGTACCCCCAAAGAGCCCCAGTCACGTGGTTTGCTTTTTCCTCCCAAATAAACAGCCTGCACCTATTTTATCCTTTCCGCTTTGGCTCCAGTTTTGCTGTGTTTTTAACACCCTTATTTAGTAATTTTGTCTGTGGTCAGTGAGCCTAGTAAGCCAGCACCTCCGTTTCACATTTGTTGACATTCCTTATGCAGGGGAGTTCTATATCTTCCCCTTTCGCTCTCTGTAATAGCCAGTAATTTCTCCGATTGCKGCAGTTTATTCTCAGGCTGGGTGGCCAAGCACTTTCCCCTTATGTTGTCTGCAATGGCCAATGGCTTCTCATGTTGTTACCCTGTTAATTGAACCTTGGGTGTGGGCTGGCCCTCTGCACGCACACCTCAACACTAACCGAGGAGTTGTACAGTTTGCAATTCTGTACACCATGTTGCTGAACTGCTTAAAAATCTGGGCGCCCTGGTGTGGTTTTGCCCCCTCGAGGAAGGTGCATCTGTGCCACAAGGCAGGACATACAGCTTAGCAGAATATACAGTGCTTTCATTCTTGGCCTTTGCTCCTTGCAGGTTGTGAATCCGCACTTGTTGAAAGATCTCACGGAGGGGGGCCTGTGGAACGAGGAGATGAAAAACCAAATCATTGCCCACAATGGCTCTATCCAGGTACGTTAGAGAAACGAGGGAGAACAGCGCAGGCGTTCCTACTGGTCCGAGCAGCGCTGGCTAGACGGTCTGGGGCTTATGCGCCATACAGTGCTTTGAGGTCTGCTTTACGAGTGACTCGGCTAGCCTGGGGAGCAAAAGCTGTAAAGCGAAGTGGAGCTTTTCCATGAGAAATACAAGCAGATGTGTCTGATCTCGGTGGTAATTTGGTCCTTATGGAACCTTCCCGTATAATAGAGAATTCCAACTGAAACGTACTTTTCTACTGGTTATTACTAGAACAAATACCAAATGGGGCTGCTCTACTCTATGCAACTTCTGCGAATGTTTAGAGTCCTGATTATCCTAGAGAATATAAAGGGGAGATTTCATAGCAGGGAGCAGGCTTGAGACATGAGCCAAGTGTATAATATGCAGATCCAGAAGAYGTACAGGGACGAATCTGTGTGGGCTGAATCGTTTATGCTGTGAAGTTGGAAATGCTTCTGTGCCTGTTGTGCTTGGGATGATGCATGCTAATAAAATGCATCCCGCTTGTCATAGGTGAGGGGGGTAGCAGCTGCTGAGTTGCCTTTTGTTTTGTCTTAAATAGCAGCAAGGTCTTACATTAATGGCCTGTTTGAGAGCAGCTTCTCCTGTCGAATTCCCCAGAATAGGCCATGCTATTTCAGCCAGTAAGGTTTCTTTATGCTTAGATGCTTTCAGGTACAGGATGCTTGGGTTCAGTGACAGAGTTGAGCTGCAATAAGCTTTAGTTCTCGTCATCAGTAGCTGAAACTTGAGCAATCCTGAAGTCTGGTTTTCTAATGTGAACCTTTGTGCAGTCGCTGGTTACATTGCATTGGGAAACTCTTCCTATTCCTTGCAGAATATACCTGAGATTCCTGATGATTTGAAGCAACTCTATAAGACAGTGTGGGAGATCTCCCAGAAGACTATCCTCAAGATGGCAGCAGACAGAGGAGCTTTCATTGATCAGAGCCAATCTCTCAACATCCACATTGCAGAACCCAACTACGGCAAACTCACCAGCATGCACTTCTATGGGTGGAAGCAGGTATCTGGGAGAGGTGGGGGGAGAAGCTTCTTCAGAACAGATAGCAAATGGGGCTTGATAAGCTTTTTTTTTCATGAAAAGTTGTTCTCACTGATTCCTGGGAGGGTAAATGGCTGTTTTCTTCCAAGAATCAGTGTTACTAGTAAAATGTCTCTTCTTGAACAATAAAGCTGAGAATGCTTCCAGTGTTGCTGCCATGAATCCTGGCTCTCGGGCCTCACTGTGAGGCAGGTGCAGGTCTGGGCTAAGGGAGGTCAGGCTCAGCAGTCAGTCCAGAATTTGGCTGTATTGTTTGCCTGAACTCCAGCTGATGACTGCTCTTTGACTCATGCTTTTGCTCTGCAGGGTCTGAAGACTGGCATGTACTATCTCCGGACAAAACCAGCTGCTAACCCCATCCAGTTTACCTTGAACAAAGAGAAACTCAGAGAGCGAGAGAAGGCCTCCAAAGAAGAGGAAGAGAAGGAGAGGAACAAAGCAGCCATGGTGTGCTCCTTGGAGAACCGAGACGAGTGTCTGATGTGCGGCTCCTAACAGATCAGCCCTGCAGCGCCAGCAAAGTCGCTCCACCTGACTTGATTCTTTCTACGATAGATACGTCTAGTTTAACTTCAGGATGGAGGGGCTTGCTGGAACTGTGTCAGGGGCAGTGAATCACAGTAGTGTATTGTAGCTTCCTCGTCCCTGAATGGGGGTTGGTACACAGGTATGGCTAGGGTGCATGAGAAATTTGTATATTGCTTTTGTAGCTGGGCTTCCTGGAAATGTAGGTGCTCTTGCATGGTCTTGTATTACAGGTAGGAGCTTTCCTGAAGAGGCAGGGAAGTGTTAATGCCATTTACCTTAAAGATCTGCCCTGGGAACTTCAGACAATGCTTCTCCTTTACTAGAGACTTGTAGTCATGTCTTTAGAGAGAGAAGTGGACCCGACTGATATGGTTTCCTTTGCTATGATAAGACCGCAGGAAGATGTCCTTGCGCTAGGCGTGTTGTATGCTTGATACAGTGCCTGTCATGGCAAAGGAGCAATTTACGTTAGGCTTAAAAAGATGGAGTGTGTGTAGACATGCCAGTGAGGCCCTTCTGCCATTTTCCTGCCATTTCTTCCCCTCCTTGTCCCCTTCTTGTCCCCCCCCGCCCCGCCTTCCCCTTCCAAAAAGTTTTTCAAAGCTGCAGACTGGTGGTCTGGGTATTGCCGGCTGGAGACTTCATCTCCTCCCTTCAGCCTGACAGGGCAGAGCATTCCACTTGGTAAATATTCCCTTTCCTCTCTGATCAGGAAATGGCAGAACTGCTGCAGCGCGTCTTATTCTGTATTCAAAACCAATCTAGCTTATCAGTCGGTTTGCTGATCATGGGCTTCCTTGCTGTCCTTGGCCAGAAAGCCTTCTGAAGTGCACATGCCATCTTCTTTCGAGAGCTGCATTTATCCACCCCAGCTAGTTATTTGATCTTTTAAAAATAAGATGTTTTTACTTCTCCACTACTTCACTCCCTGCACTAATACGATGGGGCTTCATCACCCAGGTCTTAACTATTTATTGAATTCATGTACCATACAACTAATCCTTTAATGCAGCCAAACTCAATAAAATGCGTAATGTCAAAGGAGTGAACAGTGTCTTGGGCTCATTGTATTGACTAAGTGACTTGCATCAGGTGGAGGATGGGGCCTTGTTTGTGAGCGCGGCACCTACTGTATGCAGTTCCTTGCAAAGAGCTGTGTCTGAAGGCACGATGCAGGTAAAACGATGTGTGTAAGCAGAACGCTGTATTTGCTGGGGCAACGGTGCTTAACTCGGTAGGGCATCTGGTTTTGTGTCATTTTGAAGATTGAGGCTTAAGGTAGATATGAAGAAGGAGTCGAGGAAGCGCCATGTCTGTGTTCCAGTAACATGCAAAGGAAGTAGGCTGAGATCGCAGAGCAAATGAGTGACTTTGCCAGAGCTGAGGCTTAAACCCATATGGCCTGTGTTTTAGTCCAGTACTCCCCCTCTTTCTTCCACTTCAAGTTCTTACAAGGCACCACTGAAAATAACTTGGGAAGGGTCTCTCTCTGCTTGCAGTAGGTGACTGTTGGGCTTAGTCACCACTCTTGGCAGCTGTGCCTCCCAAGAAATGTCACTGAAAAGGAGCTGAGAGGCCGTGGCCTTTTGCCTGCCCAAATTCTCTTTCTGGGGAGTTTGGGAAAGTTCAGAAGTCACAAGCGCTGGAGCAGGAGTGATGGAGCAACAGAATCCCTCTTGCAGAACATGCAAACCTGAAGTGCTGGTTGGAGCGGAGAGAGTCTAGGTAGAACTGAAATGTGTTGTGCTGGGCTGTCACGAGGTATGTGGAAAGGTGTGGGCTAGAGGCAAAACTCTGCTAAGGAGCTGCAGTTTCGGACAGCCATGGATGGGCTTAGTAAAGTGAAAAAGCTGTTGGTCCCTCTGTTTTCGCTTGTTGCTGGAGAACTTCAATGGGCTGCAATCCTCTCTGCCCTGCTGCTGCTCCTGGCCGTCAGTGTATGTTGCTCTCGCATACACTGTTCAGCTTGAAGCACTGCCCTGGCTCCTGCTTTCTGGCCTGCCCTTTGGACTGTCTCCTGCCTTCTGGCCTCTTGCTGCAAATGCTATTATCTTCTTCATGATCAAGCAGATTTTTCTCTCTCTGTTTCCTTAATCGCCCGGCTGCTATCGCTAGTCAGGGAAAGAGTCTGTCATTGGGTGAGTGGGCTCAGATCTTTTTCTGAAATCAGTTTCTGTTAGCTCCGCTGTGATTTGGCTAAAGCAAGACTTACTCTCTTTCCATCTTTAACATCTGCCCACTTTGACAGCGAGGTGCTGCTGCTCTCCAGGAAATCTCTCTGAGCTGCAGAGGGATAGAGCTTTCAGTCCCCAAAAAAGGATTTAGATGCTGCAGCCCTCAAGTGGTGGCTGCCAAAAGGCAGTTTGAAGGAATGGCCCAGTGAGAAGCAGCCTGGGCTGTGCTCCTAGCTCTCTCTCTATCTAACAGCCCTTCGGTGCACAAGCAGGTCTCCCTGCTCCCAGCTGAATCCCAAACAGTGGCACCAAAGTGGGGCACRCTCTTTCTCAGGCCACTGCGAACCTGATAGTCCTGTGGTCTTCAGCAATGGTCCAACCTCGGGTCAGGAAGGAGGGAGTTATCCCATCCTTGGCGGTTGCTGGTGGTGTGGGGCACGTTCACGGGAGGCGTAGCCTTGAACCCTCCAAGATAACATCTGTAAGCGTGCGGCTGTCAGGCCAAAGGCGAGTGGCAGCACCTGGAACGTGCTGGGGGTGGAAGCGGCTCCAGGTGCTGTGCTTGGTGCAGACCCTGGGGGCCAGGCTTGTCCTGAGAGCAAGCGCAGCTTCGGTGCTCGTGCGTGGTGGTGTGTGYGGCGTGGCTGCCTGCGAGCATGTGCTGCAGCAAAGTTTGGGCCTGTGCGAAACTTCCTGGTGAGAAACTTAGCCAGAAACTTTGTTGCTGACACTTAAACAATTGAACTAACTCTTCCAGTTTTCAACACGTATCCAGAGCAGTAATCTTACCTGACCCCATACCACGGCTTCCATGGGCTTCTGTGCTCGCATCTCTTCCATGGCGTTCAGCACAGAGAGAAGATCTGCTGGAGGCTTCGTGATGCAGAGCTTAGCACCGGCAAGGTTATCTGGGGAAACTGGGTCCCATCCTCTGCGATCACAGCGAAACCTGGCCCATTATGTGCTTCCTAAACATGGCATGTGCTATCTTCAAACTGTCTTTTATGCTTCCTACTTTCACTGGTAGGCTGATCCAGGCTCTGTGTCTAGTAGGCAGCATGAAGTCAAAAGGAGTCAGTTYTATTTGTACAGCATTTATTCACGCTTTTCTTCCTTCAGACGCACTGTTCAGGTGTGTGCTTTTGTCCCACTGCTTTTGGGTTTGATTGAGATCTTCTGAATGGGATTTCATGGCGTCATCTGTTGTTCGGAAAGCTGAGCGTGCACCTGAGCGTGCAGAAGGCCGTGCATGGTACGTGCGCGCTGTGTGCTCGGTGACAGCGACTGTGAGTAAGTGTCTGCCTGCTTATGCGTATGTCAAGCCACTTGCGCAGCACGGACAGGCAGCTGTCGTCAGCTGTGACACATTTGTGGTGGTACGCGTGGTCGTTAATGCAGGCACAGCTTGCTGTCTGCCACATCGCAGCAGTGTACGGCTGGAGGAACACGGGCTCTGCGGCAGGAGCCAGGTGATCGCTGAGAGCAGCGTGTTACCTGCTCTGCAAAACCTCCCGTAACGGCTGCTCCGTGACTTCCTTGCTTCTGGCGTTTCATTACTGTCACTCAGGGTTTCCCCCGATTCCCACCTGAATTAACTCTGTGGCAGACTAAGCTGCTCGTCCTTCCTTTGGTAGTCATGGAGAGAAACACATCCTGCTCCCTTCAGAGCGATCTTTTACCTCCTGGCAGAGGGGTACGTTCCCCTTCCAGCTCCCTGCTCGCTCAAGAAAACAAACCCAGTCTCGTCCGCTTCTTCTCCTGTGCCACTGTTTTCTTATTGATCTTGTTCGTGTGGTTTCTTTCCAGTTTCTCTGTCTGAGATCACAGCGCCCAAAGCCTGGTGCAGCACTCAGGTGCAGAACACCTGTGTCTTATGCATGGTGCTGCTTTTATTAGGCTCCAGAACAAGTTTAGTCTTTTTTGCACTGGCACCACATTGCTGGCTCATCAGGGCTTTGATCTGCTCTAAGCTCAGCTCCTTCCTCACCACCCTGCAGCCTACGAAGGAATTTCCCACTTTGGAAAAGTGGGTTCGGGTTTTCCCCTGTGACGTGTGGGACTTTCCACTGGTTTTCACTGAATTTCATGCTGTTGGTTTTGGGCAATCTGTCCCCTTTGTCAAGATCGTTTTGAATTCTGGTCCTGTTGCTGCAGTGACTGCAGCCTTTCTTGGCTTGTTCTTCGCCYCAGGTTTCATTCCATCACTCAGGTTGTTCAGGGCTCAGCCCGGAAAGACTGCGCCACTTCGACCTCCAGCAACTCTGACATTTTTTTTTTTCCTTCTCTTTTCGCCTCTGCTGCCTTTGAGCTGATGCTTCTTAATTTATGGCAATAAAGCGTAACTGAGATTCTTAACTCTGCAGCCTGCAATGCAGCAAGGAGACAAGGAACTCATGTTTCCTCTTAAGATTCTTTCCTACATATTCTCCTATTTTTAAAATGACCTTTTTGAATGTATTGGGCTCTTGCTGTAGAAAGGGTTCTCTATCCTTTTTACAGACACTGTTAAGAAATATCAGATGGCAAATAAAGAAAAGTACCTAGAGCTTGCCCCCATCTCTGCACAGAACTCCTCTGTGCTCCCTAAAAAAAAGGAGGGATTTGTGCTAGGGGGAAGATGCGAATTCCCTGGAGCTCATGCAGTGCCTAGGTTTTTTCCACCAGCCTTTAAGTCAAACTCAGGAACGAGCCTAAAATACTGCTGTGCGGCTCTTTCTGTTGAATATTCCTTTTGCAGCTCAGTCAGCTCCTATCCCCGCAGTGCAGCACTACCACGCAGGTGCTTAGACATCGAAGTGCTCATGAATTTCAGCGCAGGTTTAGGTGCCTAGCAGCAGTGAGATGAGGGAGGGTTTGCAGGGATGGCGGGAGGGATGCATGGCGAGAAGTGCCAGCAGTTGGATGCTGCAGGTGYGGAGAGCTTTGCTGCRYSGGCTGCTGGAGACCTCCAGGGCCAYGTGGCTGAAGGTGGTGAATGAGAGCGGGACGCATACGGCATCCAGTATGATGAGGAAAGGTGCCGGCACTATGTGCACGGTGCTGCTCTGGGATGTGCTGCCGCRGGGCAGGTGTGCTGGGGCCGTGTGCTCCCAGGTCCAATGCTGGAGAGGSCAGAGGGAGTTTGGAGGCCATGGGAGAAGCTGCAGATGAGGACTGCTGGGGTTAAGCCGGCTAGCAGTTGTGTGCATGTGATGACTGTGTAGCGCAGGGTCTTGCAGAATGTCGCGTGCCATCACCAGCAGGGTGCAGGGCTCCCGGGTGGGTGAGCGTGGGGCAGGTGGATAAGGTGGTGCTGGCGTGGGAGCGGGAAGCCGGATAACATCTGGGGCAGAACAGCACTGACGCACAGAGCCCCGCGGCAGAGGGAAGTGAAGCTGGCATGTGCATGGGGGAGCGCAGGCTTTTCCCCGCCTGGATTGCGTGGATAACTGCTGGGAACACGGAGGCGGGAAAAGGACACTGCTGTGGCAGGTGGGGAGATGGCCTTGATGAGGCCTGAGATGCCTGAGATTTTGGTCTTTATTAAAGCCGCGTGGGGCTGATCTCAGAGCACCCGAACCACAGAGCGACAGGTCTGGGTGTGCACARGCAACGATTTTCCACCTACGCTGCTCCGTTGTGTCCTGTGCAATAAGGACACGTYGCTCACTGCTGTTCTAGCAAGTTGGCATTATTCTACGCACTGCATTATGTTGTAGGTTTCTACAGGTTATTTTGTTTGCTTTATAGGATTGTCCAAATTGGGCAGATGTCCTACAGGCACATGAATTCTTTTCAGCCGTGTGTTATGTTGCGACTGCAGGCTGGTGTTTGTAGCATTGATTTTTTAATTTTGTTAGACTAACAATATCAAAACATTTGTTTCAAAAGGAAAAAAAAAAAGTGCATCCTGAGACTTCAAAGGCTTTTGTAGTGGCACACAGAAAGCTCTGTGCATCAGTGACAGATCCCACCACCGTTCTTCAGCCTGAGGCATTTCCTCTGCAAGGCTGAGAGTCCTGGAGTAAGGTACTCAGCAGGAATAACGGTGCCGAATTTGGTCCCAAAGCCTTGGCGTGCCTGAGAAACTGTAGCTCAGTGCCACATGATGCGTTAGCCGGGAAACTCAGCAAGGCTGCAAGCATAGCTGGATGCTTTTGCACATTGGGAAACTTTTCAGAATTCTAATTGTTAATACTTAAATAGAAATACCACTTTGCTGGACTAACCCACCCAGCTCTCCTTCTTTGCCTGTGTTCCTCTGACCACCCTGTGCACCCTCCAGGCCACAAGTACGCCAAGATGGTCTGGTGCAACTAAGGATTGAAGAAGTCCCTAAAGTGGTGACTGCCAGGAACTGGGAGACATGCGCGTGCAGGCACCGTGTGTTCCGACTGCACGCGTTGCTTGGGATCTTCCCACTCTTGTGCATGGAGCACCCTGGGTCTGGGTGTTCACAAATGAAATGCTTAGATCTCTTAGTAATCAGGAGGATACCTCCCAGCAGGATATATTTCCTCCTCCAATTAACACTTGCTCCAGAGGGACCCCCACAAGCAAGGGAGGCCAGTTGAGTTGATCTTTCACATGCTTGGGTGGCCTGGCAGCATCTGCAACAGCGACAACTGCAAGGAGGCAGGGTATCTTAGCTGCAACATGACCTGTTAACTAGTCGCCAGTCCTGGGCCTGAGAAGAGGTACAGGACACAGCATCCAAAGCCAGCTGTTCCCAAACTCTGTGCTACCTCTCAAGTCAGGCTGATTTCAGTCAGCATGTCCTTGGCCACTGACTTAGGCACCATACCCTGGTGTCCGCATGGTGTGTGCAGGGCATCCAGGGTTTAGCGGCCCTGCAGAGCAGGTACACTGAATTCTTCACCTTGAATTTATGCGCCATGGGGTAGTGATGATGATTAGACACCTGTAGGAGGCAGTCTGAGTGTGGAGGGGAAATTCTGAGGCTTCATGGTGCTTGGCTGGTTCAGAGAAGTTGGAAAGTGCTGGTTGGGGCACATACAGTCTTTTTAAGGGTTTGCTTTTTCTTGGACTTGCCCTTGCAGTTAACTCTTGTCATATGTCATCGAACTCTCTTTCTGAGAAGAGGGTATTCAGAGCTCCCTTACTATGGTGATGAGTGGGCTGTTGAGTGTCTGCACTGGGAGACCTTATCTCTGCTTGCTTGTAGCTACCCACTTAGAGGGCTTGAAGCCAACTCTCTCTTCTTCAGCAGTTTTAGCAGATGCTCCCTGATCTCTTTGGTCCTTATTCCATAGATGATAGGGTTGATAACACACGGCAGTAACAGGTATGTCATGCTGATCAGGTTGTGCACGTCCTCGGAGATGGACTTCCCCATGCGGTATACTATCGAGGATAAAAGTCTGGAGAGGTAAGTAGTCAGGATGACCATGAGGTGAGTGCCACACGTGTGTAGGGCTTTGTGCCACGTCTTCCCAGAAGCAATTTTCAGGGCCGTATGGATTATCATGCAATAGGATGTCAGGAGGAAGCCCAAGTCAAAGATGATTGTGATGACTCTCATGGCTAGTCCTACAATCTTGTTCCTGGAGATGTCCCCACAGGACAGGCTCATCAAGGCCATGTGCTCACAGACAAAGTGCTTGATGACATTCGAGTGGCAAAAACGCACCTTGGATGCCAGGATCACCACTGGGCTGACAAAGGAGATGCTCCTCACCACTGCAGCCAGGGATAACTTGGCCAGGTATTTCCCGGTCATTATGTCTGTGTAGCGCAGTGGGTTGCAGATAGCCACATACCTGTCCAAAGCCATGAGGAGCAGGATGTTGCAGTCCAACATGATGAAGAAGTAGAGGAAGAACATCTGCAGCAGGCAGCCCGCCAGCGAGATGTGGCTGAGATCAAAGAGGAAACCCAGCAGCATCCTGGGCACAAAGGTGCTGGAAGTGCAGAGATTGGCAGTCAGCAGCAGAGTGATCAGCACGTACATGGGGGAATGGAGGCTTTCCTCCACCCTCACGGTGTGGATGAGGATGGAGTTTGCTGTGATAATCAGTAGGTACAGGCAGAAAAAAGGGATGAAGAGCAGGAACCTGGACTCTTGCACCCCAGGGAATCCAACGAGGAGGAATTCAGCATGGGAGGTGCTGGCCAAAGCCGTCTGGTTCCAGCCTGCCATCCTGCAGTGTCAACCTGCTGCAAGGTCTCAGCTTTCCTGGGCCTGAAAGGAGAAAGCACGATTTCTCCCTCTGCACACACACATCTCTTCTCCCTGCAATGAAATTCTGCTTACGCTGGACAGGCCAAGGAAACTTGGAAACGAAGAGCCACGAGAAAGGCAGAAAGCCTGCTCACTGACAGAGGACTCTGCTCACACAGCAAGTGTAGTGCTAAGCGTGTCGCGGTGTCCGTGGGCAAGACTGCAGCGGCTCACGTGTATCTGCAGGATATATAAACTTGTGTATATACAGGAGATGTTGGAACAAAGCACATCCTTGCTGTATTTGGGAGCAAAGATGACAAGGACACGTGCACTTGTAGAGACACCAGAGCAGGGACATGAGACAACTCACTGCGTTTTCCCCTCTTCTGTCACCTGGTCCTGCAGCTCAGAGCTTTACAGCAATACTGTGGAGCTTATGAACCTTGCAGCAGTAATACCCAAGCCCAAAGGAATCCACTGCCTGTACTTTCTGTTCAGTTCCTTTGGTATCTGAAAGGCTGCAGAAGCCTTGAAAATGAGTCAAAATCCTGATTATTTGTATTAAAGAAGCACTTGGACATTCCGGCTTCCAGGAGTTACTGTGCTAAGTCCTGCTCAAAGAGTTCTAGCCTGCCAGCAATATTATCCACTCACCAGGAGGGACTGGGAGGAGGGAGAGAGAGAACGGAGGAATAAAGTGACTGCTTCAAGTCGTAAACCGAGCCAAAGGCTGAGCCAGGTCTCTTCCGCCTCACCCATGCACTAAACCTCCTGGCCTCTCCATCTGCGTGATGCTCAGAACGCATTTCTCAGGAAGAAACAGAGCAGGGAGTATTCCTGTGAGGCAAAGAGCACGTTTCGAGATGCACACAAGTACGRTGAGCTGCATTTATGTTGTGCATAAATCCAGGCACATGCATGCAAGCTACAGTYGCCAGTGCCTGTGCAGTTTGATAGTGCACTGAAAGGGACTGACCCTTCTGGAGAGGACCCAAACAACTCTCCCTCCTGCACGTGTGTTGATGCACAGGCAACGTTAGCTTCTGACAGTCCCAGATATGGACCCCTCTCTTTTTCCACCCATGCGCTCATGGCTGGTGCTCAGCCTACTGCGACCATCCTGTTTTCCTCTTCTTCTTCACCACTACCATGGTGTAGGGTTGAAGATAAATGCYCTGGTTTCTCTTCCATCAAGTTTTCTCCACTCCCAGCTTCCCACAGATGGTTTAGCATTATAGGAGCACCAGTAATGCTAAATGTTAAAACCAAACACCTTGCCTTCACATGTCATGAAGCAGGCATGTGTTTTGTTCAGGGAGAGGAAGCAAGCACAGGACACCTCGCTGCTACAACAGAACAAACGAAAATATTCACAGGATGTTTTGACTTTGCTAGAGCTAGGATGCTTTGGGAATCTCAATCAGTTTACGGCAGGGATTATATGATGTGCTGCAAAGCTGAAACCTGGGTGCTGGCACAGCCAGTTCTGTCTGTGCTGTGGCTCTCGAGAAGTTACCCGTGATAAATGCCCATTGCCCGGGAAGCCCTGGGGGAGGATGGACTGTGGAGCACTCACCGTCCTCTCTGCGTCTCTGCCTTGCCTCTTACCTTTGCCTGTCTATCGGGGAGCTCAGTCCCTGCAAAGTCACCTGCATCAGGGCTGGTGAAGGAGGCTGCTGCTACGGTGTGCGGGAGCGTTTACTCTCGCATGGAAGGGGCTGGAGCAGGGGAGCTTTTGCTGCGAGGCCATGAGCGCAGGGATGTGTATTCCTCGTTGTTCTGGAAGGAGGAAAGTCTTTGTGAATGTTAGCAAAGAATAACTCCACGGAATTATCAGCACAACTCCTTTTGGGGGCTGGAGATTAAACTGACTCAGGGTTGATTGGAGCATCTCAGCTTTTCCGTCTTCAGCAGATCTTTTCCAGCCTGTTATTTCCTTCATACAGGTGTAAATCCCTATTTCCCTCCTTTGAGCTGAGCACCAGTCCTGCCCCAGCACTGGCTAAAGCCTTCCTCTTCTTTCCGGGAACAGACTGAAATAGGGAGTGCTAGGGAACGTCCCGGCTCGGGCCCCTGTCCGATGGCAACGTAAGAGCCTGAGAATCCTTTCAGTAGGACTTAAGGGAAGCTCATGGGTCACCACATCCAGACCCTGCTGTCACAAGCACTCTGAGTGCTTTCTTGAGACTAATCGGGCTCTTTCGCCTTCTGCTCAGCTCTTCCTGCATCTCGTTGCTGCAATAGCAAGAATCAGTCTCCTTTCAGCCTAGGAAATCTATTCAGTCGGTATTTGACTGTCCTGGGATGGACAGTACCCTTTCTTTCACATTGCTCATCTCCTTCCCGAGTGTCCACCCAGCAAGCAAGCCGGTGCTCTCCTGCCTCTCCTCTCGCCAGACCAAACTGAGCTCTGCTGGTGTCCTGCCTTAGGAAAGGGCTCCCATGTTTCTCTGGTAGCCGGACTCAGCTCCAGCATGGGCAAAGCAAGGGCACAAACGAGGGGATTTCTCCTCATCCCAGGTGCCCCATGTTGCAGGGGTGCTTGGTGGCATGGCAGAAGGATGCCTTTTGCGTGGGGATGCACTCACCTGGACCGAGGCACAGCAGGAAGGAGGYGTCCCCAGGTTGGGACCAGGAACCAGCAGCTACAGCCCTGGCTCTGGAAACAGCTATTTATCAGGGCTGCCTACAGGTCACGTGGGAGGGGTCTACTCTAGCCAGCGTCCCAGAGGAGGCCAGGTTTTAAGACGTGACGCAGGCGGCTTTGGTCTCTGGAGCTCAGCAGAGAAACATGTTCTCTCTTGTGCTCCAAGTCTCTGTAGCAATATGCAGCTTGCCATCAGCCTTGACCCAAGAAGGCTCATTTTAGTGCCAATGAACCAACACACACCTCAGCAGTAGGTACTCCCCAAGGTGCCCGATGGGACAGGAATGTTGCTGGGACTTTGTTTGGGAGAGGAGCAGGGAGGGGGGTGTCCCTCATTGGGGAAGCCTGCCATGGGCACATGCCTTGTCTTTATGGGACATTGTAGAGAAGGGCAGCAGGGCCTGAAGCCCTCTCCACCAGGGCAAGACAGCGTGAGCATTGCAGAGTCTGCAGAGCCCATGTGTAAAGGGCCAAGCCCGCAGCCAAGGCAGAAGTGCTCATGTGCCTTTCCGCTCTGCGCTTGGAATGAAGCCGGCGCTCCTCTTGGTCCCATGGGATAGCGCAGGTGGAAGGGAAAGTTTGACATCTTGTCGTGGAGGAGTGATGCACTTCACTCGCAGGATGGAAGCAGCACTATGTTTATTGCAGTAAGATAGCGACTTAACAAAGTTCAATCATAAATAAGAATGATTTAGTGAGGTTCGTTTGGCAAGGTTCACTCAGTTATCTACTTCATGAAGGACAGGGTCAGATGCACGGACAACGGAGACCCTGCCGTTGAGTCACGAGATTCAGACTGGACCCCCTTGCTTTCCAAACTCCTTCTGAGAGGAGCCTAGGTGCGGCTGGGTCCAATCCTAGTCCCAGATTTGGTCAACGGTTCATGTCTAAGGGATTATGTGCACAATTAACCAGAGATATAACTCAGCAAAGTTTTGTAAAGTTCGCAAAAGTTCAGCATGCTATTAATCACTTACCAAGGATCTGTCATGGGTAAGGAATCTCTCAGCCTCGAGGAGTAACCTTGAGAGGCGTCCCTGCTCAAGGGGAGGTTCTGCAGTGCAGCCCGCTGCCATGCAGGAGAGCTGAATGGGCTCTGGGCTGCCCCCTATTTATGGGGGGGGGGGGGAGATGATTGACTCATAGTCCTATTTGCATGCTAGACGGGCCTTAGTTGGCACATGCTAAATTAGCCCCTGCATACGTGCTGTTTACAGGGAAGTCAGGTTGAGGGGGAGAGAGCACATTGCGGGGATGGAAGCAGCACACCGTCACACATTTGCAACAAAGGAGGTTGCAAGGCAGCATCTGCTAAAATTAAACTGGGTATCTGACATCAAATGGCTGAGAGGGCTCCCTGATGCACCTGTTTGTTTTTTTTTTTTTATAAGTAAGTGCTTGAAACTGGTGTTTCTCTCTGATGCTGCCTGTGCTCAGTGGTGCAGCACCGGGAGGCTGCAGAGGTGGCTCCAGGATTTAAGAAGAAAGGCAGATCCAAATCCACTTTGGTCAGGGTGCTCCAAATCCCCACCAGCCAGGACCTCTGCTCACCTGCGGCCAGATCCCAGAGTACCTGAAGTGCCCTGGAAATGGGAAAGGAACAGTTAATTGAGGACTCTGCCAACACACAGTCAGAGACTAAAAATATAGCTCATGGCAGTTTTAGCTCAGTTTCACAGGAGATAGGTTTCTGGCAAGGAAACCTGCTGTTTTTCCTGCAGGATTGTATGTTCATCTACTCAAGTGTGTGGGCTGTAACATAGGTGGATTTCTCTGAGGCGTTTGCAGAGAGCTGTGTGAGGCCTTGGTTAGAAATCTGGTGCTATGAGGCATGAACAGGGTGCATCCGAGGGATGAAGCAGCTCATGAGTCACTCAGTGCTCAAGGCAACATGACTAATAAGGAGGCTCAAGGCTGTTCATAGCAAGGTTTCTAGCAATTGCTTCTTCCTTCAATTTTATTAAAGATTTTGTTGACAATCTGGATATCAATATGAGATCTTGAAACTTCTGTCCTCCAGGTCCTGCATAATAAATCCACCTTCTCCCTGGGTAATGCCTCCCAGCTCTGTGCTGTCAGTGAATTTCATCGGCCCCTGCAGTTTGTGATGAGGCCCTTAATGACAACATTAAACAAGACTGGTCCTGAGCCCCAGGACTGCAAYGTCCCCTGGGGCTGGATATTTTCCTGTCAGTGCTGCCCGGTATCATCTCCCCTTCTCCTGGCTCCCTGCTCCTCTGTGTTTCCCTCCTCCCAAGCTTCGACTTTACCAGGGTCCAGGCCAGCTTGTTTCCATCACCAACAGTTATCAAAGACAGCTGGTCTGACACCACCTCCTTTGCGTCAACCTGTGGTGTGTCTTACCCCATTTCTACTCAGCTCTTGGTATTCTTCTCTTCAAGGCCAGCAGTCATTTACTGGATGAGTCACAGAGAGCACGACTTGGGCAAAAATCAAATGCTGATCACCAGGGGATTTATAAACAACCCTGGAAATCTAATACAGAATAAAAATGGAAAGAGGAGAGCTAGGCAGCAGTCAGTATGAATGCAAATTATAACATTCATGAAATTGCTAGAAAAAGCCAAAGTCTGTAGGAAAACTGCAGTCCTGACTGCAAGGTGAAGTCTGAGATCTGCCTCCTCCAAATACATTAAGAATATATTCTCTAAATCTACACGCTCACTATATGCCAAAGGTGGTAAAATTACTGTCAGCACTGCAGAAAATGGAGTAGTTTTTGGTCAAGTTCTGTGTTTGAAGAGAAGCTGGCCAGTGACCCAGCATCACATGGAAATTAAGAAGCACTTTTAGACCCTTCAGGGGCAAAGCGTCCRATAGAATCTGCTGGAGGTAGATAACTTTTGAACTGACCATCCTATTTCTCTTCATATTTGAATTGGCTGAGAAGGACTTGGCCCAAAATCCAGAAACTGMGAAGTGCTGGTGTTTTGCCAGTCCTTGGTAACTGGGTCACCCGCCCAGGCAAAAGAGCGCCATCACGATCAAGCTGCAAAGGATTAAAAGACCATAAAGTCATCAATGATGTCGCTCAATGTGGCCACATGGCTGATGATATGTTTCGTTAAACAGACTCCAACATTAGGACGTGTGGAAAAGGTGACTATGGAGACATAACACTGTAGGATGTTGGATGAGCACAATGGCACGTTCACCCAACTACACACGCTGTGAACTGGATCTGTCTTTGACGGCACAAGAAGCACCCAGCTGGGATCTCAAGAAAAGACTAGCAGTGTGGGATTGCCACTGAATGATGAGGGCTGGGGAAGTGACGAAAATGATCAGTGGTCTAGAAAATGTGCCCCAAAACCACATGAAAGGCTGAAGGAACCGGTGACATTTAGTACAGAGAAGACTGAGGGGAAGACACAAAACAGTCTTCAAACACTGTTGCAGAGAGACCAGGAAAAACTTTCAACAGCAAAGAAAGCTATACAGTCTAGAGGGGTAGGATCTCCTTAAAACTTCTGCAAGATTTTTAAAGACCTGKCTAAAAACTATCTGCATTTGCAGACCTCYGTTGCAGGCTCTCTGCACCTCTCCKCCAGCGCATGTTCAGATAACRGCACCCAGAGAGCACCGAGGAATGGGGCAGGAGGCAATCCCACAGCKCAGGCTGCTGGAAGGGAGCCCTATAATGCTGAATTTCAGCACCAGGGCTTGGCTATTCTTCCAMGTTTCCAGTGGCTGCAGGACTGCCCTTGATGCAGGAGGTGCCGGGAGGTGGATTCCCAAGCCGGACTAATGCAGTCTCACAGCCAGCCTCATCCGAAACATGAAAAAAAAGAGAAAGGGCATCTTGGTCACCTGAGCAGAGAAACCCTTCCCTGCAGCAGCCACTTTGCCTRCTCGAACCCTCTCTGCTCTCCCAAGGTCTGTGGGGCACCTTCCCATCACCCGCATGTGGCCTCTGCTCACCCAAAGCAGGACCAGGGCTCTGCTGAGTCTGCAAAGGGCCCAGCAAGCTGAAAGAACAAGACATCAGAAATTTCTTTTCCTGTTTTTGCTGCTCCCTCTGAGGCAGGCAGACTCATTAGCACTTCACTGAGGAGTTCCAGAGATTAATAAATGCTGCTCCCTTGATCTACTCGATCATGTGAGTGAAGAGATCCCAGCCGTGGACCAGCTCTGCAGAGCTCTGCGGCCATCCAGTGTGGTGGGAACGGACACAGCAGATGTGATCCTCCTTAAACACTCATCCCACATCACCAACCTTGCCAGCATCGCTCCATCCTGGTTCAAAATGAGATCCCTGGATGTGCAGCATTAGACCATGACACTGTCACTGCAGGGTCGAACAGGCCCCGRATTTGTTGTTCTGCTTCTTTTCTGAAGGAAGCAACGTTTTTGCGATTGTGCTATTTGCCTACCCGCCAGGCTTCCTCTTGTAACCGTGGAACCTGATGGCCAGCTCCAACAGGGTAGAAAAGAGCAATCCCAAATGCGTGAAATCTCAGCAGGGTTCATGAAAACGGGCTGGCAGGAGAGCGGAAAGGAGGGTGTATAGGGAAGGGCTCCAGCATGAGTGCATACACATTGGACACTGGAGGGTCCACATAGGAAATGCCTACACAAATCCCAAGGTTTGTAAGTTTTCCAGGTCTCAGTGCTAAAGTCTCACAGCCCCCTGGGAGGAAAGGATCAAAATGAAAGAGCCAAAAGGGGATGTTGCCTCTGGCTGGATCCTCCTGGAGAAGTCCACCAACACCTGGAAAAGTTCAGGTGGAAGAAGGATGCCATGGACCTGTTTTTCACTTTTTCACCCTCTGTGTATTGGCACCATGCCCCCCCCCCCCCCCAAAAAAAAATGCTCTTCAGCTTCTTGTCTGCCTTTGCACAATGAATGCCTCTGTCTGAGCTTCAGGCCTTTAATTTGACTTTTTCGAGGGCTTGCACTCTTGCACATAACGCTGTACAAACAGGGGGTGCTAACACAGGGATGCCAGCTTGTAGGCTCTCCTCATGCCAGTTTGTAGGCTCTCCTCAAAGCCTCTCTGTTTTGGGCACTAACAGTTAATTTTCCTGTGTAGAAACCAAGCAGAGATGGAAGGCCCTCCCCACAGGCGGAAGGTTCCCACCGGCACTCTCGGAGCAGCACCACGACGTCCTGGAGCCCCGGTGCTCCCCGGCCGAGGGCCGTGGCGGTGGGCAGGGTGCTGCTGCTGCGCACCTTCGCCAGCCAGCTGCCAAGCCACGCTTCCTTGCTCCCATCTGTTTGACGTATGCGTTACTCTGCTACCTTTAGGGAACGGCTCTTGATTTGCACTTGAAACCTGAATCCTATGTGCTCGCTCCATGTTTCCATGGAAGCTGAGACTGTTTCCTGCAGCCTTTTCTTTTTATATTGCATCTTTGCTGTTTGCATTTAACCCTGCAAGCTGCATCACACAGGATCGGTAAGAGCCTTGGCACCAGGATAGGTAGGAAAAGCACAACGTGAAACATCTTTGTAAGGTTTGCCTCTAGTGAGGGGATCCACTGCAATGCAGTTGTCACCCTGCCTAGGGCCTGATCACGGGCAGASCCATAAACCACGTCTGTTAAACAGCACCAGGGAAGTTTCCTGGACATGCAGCCCCTGCCTCACTGGCTATCTGCGCTTGCACAAGGAGCATCCTCCAACCAGGTCCCAGACATGGATCAAGAGTTACCACAGGCCAGGGACTGCTCCCGGGGCAGGTTAGATGCAACCATCCTGTTTTGAAGGTCGGAGTTCAATAGCATGGACTTGAGCCACTCCGGGCTGGGGGACAGCTCAGAGCATGTTAAATGTACAAATATAGATGTTACCCACAGGAGCAGGAGACTTGGGAAAGAGCATGAGGAGGAACAGTCAAAGGTTCGCAGGTCTTATCAGAGCAGCGTCAGGGCAGGAGGTTTCTCCGTAAACCCTTTCCATTTGTAAAGCCTCTAGTCCAAAGTCCCCCATGCCGGGTGCATGATGCATGTTTATGGTGCTGCCTGTGCACACATGGCTCAGAGGCTCCTGGGAACACAGGATGCACCGTGCTGCCCACACCAAGATGATCTGGGTGAGAATCGGGCCACCGGTGCTGCAGGGGACACCCAGCCAGGGCACCCCATCCTTGCGGCACGGCCCGGCGCCCCTCTGCAAGGGCAGTCCTCCCGGCCGAGAGACACGCGCCAGGTCGGTGCTGCTCTCCACCACCGCCTGCCCAACTGTCCTTGGCCACGGCACTTCCCAGAYCAGCGTCCCCAGGCACCTCTAGGTACCTGCATATGGACCAAGGCTCGGGAGGGGGGGGACACCAAACCCAACTGTGTATGTGTACGTGCACAGCTGCGTGCGCGCCAGGATGATGATTTTTGGCTGAGGGCAAGAGAATACATCTTTAGCACCTAAAAAAAAATACCGTGATGGTGTTCAAAAGCTGCCAGAGGAGCAGGACCCGGATTTCRGCTGTTATCCCGAACTCGAGCAGGAGCTGCCCGTGCGGGGGTGGGGTGGGGGGAGAGGATGGCCACAGCCTTCCTGCTGGGATCTGCCGGGGGTTTCTGCACCGGACGTGC
>NW_020451263.1:227828-233914 GCF_003343035.1 Apteryx rowi
CAGGCCTGCCCAGGGCTCATCCCAATCCACCAGCAGGGATGGAAGCCCTTCTGCTGATGGGGTGGTGGTGGCCGAGGGACCCTTCCCTGATGCTCTCAGCTCCTSCTGCTGCCTCCATGGCCCTGTCCTGCCCCAGCCTGGGAACTTTGTGCTTCCCCTTCGCAGCCAGGATGGCTGCAGGCAGGGCAGAGCTGCTTCCAGCCCCAGAGGAGCCACTCGAGGCTGGGGGGGGGGTCCAGAGGTGCCCGGGACCGGGCACAGGCAGGAGCGCAGCTTTCTCCATCGTAGCTTGYACATGCAGAGAGAAACCCCTGCAGGTGGGAACAGGCTCTCGGCTCAGCGAGAAGAGCCGCTGCCAGACCCAGGATGAGCTGTGCCAACCCGGCRAAACTGGTCTGGGACCTGGGATTTCGTGACTGAGCCGTCAGTGYGCCGGGAGCGAGCCTGCCCCGAGACCCAAGGGCCTGGGCCGGCTCCTGTTTGCAGATGGGCAGGTGCTGTTAGCTGCAGCAGGAGGCTCTGCCCCATCCCCTCACCCTGCAAAGGGGACTTTGGACCGTGCTGCCTGCRACATGACAGGCTGGAGCATCCTGGTAAGGTATTTCCGGGCCCTCTGACTTATTTTCTTTCCTGACTTTCAAACAAGTCAAAAGTTAAAAGCAATTGAAGTTTGTTTGTATTTTTTTTCCAGGAAAGCTCCCTTCCTGGGAGTATGCATCCAATTAGCGCTAACGAGGCGGATGGGTAATTACAGCACCAGGTCACAGGAGGGTTCCTTAATGGCTGGTGGCTGGGCCGGTYGCAGAAGGGCCAATTAGCAACTTTGCAACTGTTGCCACTTCCAACGGGGGATTTTTGCATCACCTCCTGATGGCTGGAGCTGAGCGCTGGTTGCACCGAGGTGGGATGACCTGTCCCTGTGGAGAGCGGCTGTGTTGCGCTGTGGAGAGAGACTTGGCACGCAGGACCTGGCGCTTGGTCCGGTTTCGCCCTCTTCCCTCCCTGTACCTTCAGCATTTAACCCCTTCCTGGCCTTGTTAGTTCCTGTGCATGGCCACCCTGGAGGGAGAATTTGGGGTGACCTGTGTGGGCTTGTCTATGCCTGCAGGGCAGCCTGTCTGTGCAAAAAGTAATAGCCAAGTCCAAATTTTTCAGAGGTCCRTAAAAACCTGAGAGCCTCCCTGCCCCTAACTCAGCCCCACACCAGGGGCTGGGACATTTTTAGGGGCTGCAAATGCCAAGATAAGATGARAAAATCTGTTCTGGTGCCATCTCCAGTGCTAAGTGCTTCTGAGCAGACTTTCAGTGCTGCAGATCCCAAGAAGGATTTTATGCCATAGCAGTGTAAGGAGATACTGCTGCGGCGTGTTAATTTAGTGGGGTTTAAAATGCATATTTGTTTCAAAAGTGGCCTGAGGCTTCCCCGAAGGAGGGAGGTAGAGGCTGGGACCTGGGCTGTGGATGGAGGGACGGGGCTGATGTTGGCAGGAGGATGGGTGGGAGCAGGGACTGTGCTTAACCTGTGGGGTTCCCCCTCCCATGTTAAATGTGCAAGGGGCACTATGGGCTATGTCCTTTTAATTTGTTTGTATCAAGGCCCTGCTGGGCTGCGTGCATGCTATTTTAGCCTTTTCGTGCTGGCTCCCAGTCCCTCAGATAGGGAGATCCAGGCCTGYGTATTGCTGCGGTGCTAAAGGACTTTGCACCAGCCCGGGAGCTACCGGGCAGTTGCGCTGCGGCGAGCATCCCCGGCTCGGCTGCGGGACGGCCACAGGGCTGCGGCAACGGAGCCTTTGCAACTCTGCAAACAGCCCTGGGGGGGGAGCAGAGACACCCCCACAGCACGGCCTGGGCTCGGTATTGCTGCCCAAAAACACGGGCCTCTGCAGGGCAGGTGCAGATCTCTGTGCCTTGCTGCTGCCTGTCCCCGAGCAGGCACTTGCCCAGCACAGCGTAACATGCCAGGGATGCTGGGTCTTCCCAGCAGTCACGGCRTTAACTTTTTTGTTTGCTTTGCAAACTTCACCCAAAGGACAGAGTCAAAACTAGCAAGTGCGATAATGGCTAATAGGCGGAGGTGCCCTGAGGCTAATTATCTGGCCATCGTGCGTTCCTCCGTGGCCACGCTGCGGCTAGCGCTAACAGGGCCCAGCAGCAAGGGCTGCAGGTAAACACAGGAAAGTGCCTTTTTCCTTAGGGCTCCCCTTAATGGGCAGTGGGCAAAGCCCTGGGTCTGCAGGGAGCCCGGCGGCCACCGGCCGGGCAGCCGCACGGGAACCGTGGGGCTGGCAAACAAGCAAAGCCGCGAGCATTGCCTGGCAGCCGAACGCCGACTGGGAAATCACAAACCGGGAGCAATCAGTGTCAGGTGCTGTGCTGGGACCGCAGGTCAAAGGAGCAGACTTGGCATCGTTTGTGGACGGGGCCCTTCTCTGCACTTGCTCAGGGCTGCAGAAAATGCTGTCCAGGGCAGAAACTCCCCAAAACCCAACATTTGCTGCAATGGCCATAACCGTGCCCCCTAACTAGTCAGGACTTTTATGGCCAGTGTTATTTTGCTGCTGATTTTATGGTTGCAGTGGGGAGAAAGTGGAGTCCTTACTTTAAGGGCCTAATCTTGCTCRCAGACAAGGCACCAGGAGTTTTCTCAGTGAAATCACTGGGAGCTAGGAACATGTCCCACAYGAATACCACCATGACCACTGCTTTTAGGAAGCCTGCTCAGCSAAGACCAACCTTTCCCACCCTGTTCCAAAATCCTTAACTTCAATATTAGCAGGTGCAGCATTTGGGCACCTGGCTGTGATCTAGGCTCTCTTGGAGATGCCGATGCCCACTGGACACCAGCTTGAGCAGGCAGGAAGGGCAGCTGCCATTTCCGCTCTCCTTAAGACACTGCCTGCCCTAGTGTGGCTGCTTCAGGACATGCCACGGGCTTGGGAGTCCGGTGAGCTGAGTCCTGCCTCTTCCCTAGGACAGCCCCAGTTAAAAGAGCTGTGGGATGTGTAGAGATGCTCCTTTCTGTGGAGATGCAGGGGGGGGGACCACCATGGGCTGCAGGTTCCTAGTGGCAAGGTGGTTCTCTGGTCACTTGGAAGCTTCACTGGCATGGAGACGGGGCAAGAAAAGAAGATGCTGGTGGGAGAGGATTCCTGCAGGGGGGCCCATGTGGGGAGACCCAAATGACATGCTCCAGAACCTCTGGAGATYATCTAGTCTGGCCCTCTGCTCAAAGCAGGGTCAGCTTGAGCAGGTTGCCCAGGACTGTGTCTATTAAGGTTTTGAATATCTCCAAGGATGGAGACTCCACAACCTSTTTGGGCAACCTGTTCCAGTGCTTGACCACCCTCATTGTAAAAAAATGTTTTCTTATGTTCAGATGGAATTTCCCATATTTCAGTTTATGCCTGTTACAAAGGGGGCTGTGCATCCCCACTGTCACAAGGGGACGAAGGGTCCCTGCCYAGGAGCTGTGGAGATGTGCGCCCAGACCCACCACGCTGGCAGGGGGCTGGGAGCTGGCCGTGGGCTTATGCTTATCCCGGCTCAGGCTTGAGCTGGGCTCATCACCTCTGCGRCACCAGCAGCGTTTGGGGCCACCCTGCTGTGCAGACCCTGCCTGATGCAGCGTCCAGTGAATCTGGCCGGGGATGAAYGGTAACATTGCAACCTGCAGGAGCAGTGCTGACCTTGCATGGTCCTTGCAAAGCGTAGCCTGGTCCCAGTCCYGTAACGCCCAGAGTGGACATCTGCATCATTGTGCAGATGACAGTGTGTCCACGTGCAACATCGAACGTCCAACGGACAGTAAAACGAGCCACTGATCCAGTGCTACAGCATGTCCCAGTGACGTGGTCGCTCCTTGTATTGCGAGAGCAAGAAGAGCTGTGGGACCTGCTTCTGGTGGAGGTGCCCCTGGAGATGGTCTCCCTCGAATGGGGCCCCTGTCTGGCCCCGCTGTGTCACCCAGGGGGGTCATGTCTGTCCTGGAGAGTGCTGGGGCCATGGAGGAAATAATGCCCAGCACCACTCTCCTCCCCATCCGGGGATGAGCTGTGGTGTCCCAGCTCAGCACTGCTGTCCCAGCCACTCCATCACTCCTGGGGACACTGATGTCACCCACTGCTGGACCGAGGGCCCGGGAAGGGGTGTCCAGGGTGGAAGGCTCTGCCTTTCCTCTGCATGTCTCAGTGCTGAAGAGATGCTGTGGCCGTCGGCGCTGCCTCCTCATGCCTGATGCTCCTCTCTGCTGGTATTTTGGGCAGGAGGCTTCGGACCCTCCTTGGCCTAAGAGAAACACTTTGTCCCCACGTCGCAGGCTGGCGCCCTCCCGGTGACAAGATGYTTCCCTTCGTTGTTACTACCGCTGATGTTTTTGCTTGTTCCTGTGGTTCACGCTGCAGCTGTTGCTCGTCTGCGTGGGGCTGCAGCTCACCGGGCCTTGGGTAGGTGCTTGCCGGCCCCGCGGCATCGTGGTGGAGGGACCTGCCCTGKCTCACCTGCTGCCCTGCACTTGCTTGGTGGCCCTGGAGGATAAGCATGCCGAAGGCCCGGCTGGAGGAGCTGAGCAGCGAGCGGCTGCTGTGCCAGCGCCCAGCACCCCACGAAGCCAGGAGATCCCACTGCTCCCTCTGTGCCCCCTCGGCCAGGGCTGCTGGCCCACACTGCCCTGATTCCTCCTTGGACAGCTCCGCAAGGAGAGACCTCAGCAACACGGTGAGTGGGGCCCCTTGGGTTGGGGGTATGGGAAGGGGGGGGCACAGCCTGGGGGACCCCCACAGGTCTCAAATGTGGGGGCAACACTGCTGCCGAGAGGCTGGGGCAGGGCTGGCCTGGGGCTGGGTCCCCATGCTGCAGTGCAGAGGACTGTGGCCATCCCTGGGTGGGTTTCCCAGCTACTGAGAACACCATGGGCAGGGGTGACTGGAGCCCYGGGAGAGATGGGGTGGGAGATGGAGCAGGGGTGACTCGAGCAGCCCATCTTGCCATGCCCCTGTGAGCACCATGCTGGTCCGGATATAAGCTGCTCCTTGAGCAGGCTTCCCAGAAGAGCATGGAGGCAGCCACGAACACAAAACCTGCAGCTCCTMAGGAGGCTTTCCAAAGGTAGCTGGAATGCTCTGCCCTGCTGAGATCTCCCTCTGACCGAGTCCATTAAMGGTTTCTGCTTTCCAGAGGTGCTGCTGCTGATCCATTACTCTTCCCTGGTGCAGGGCACAGCATCAGTGCCAGGACATTTGCAGGGGTTGATGCTGGGCAAGCGACTACTCCATCTCTCTCAGCCCAGGAATCTGGCAGCCCCTTCTGCCCTGCTCAGCAGCCAAACTGGAGCTCAGGGTGGCCAAAAGCAGGTCCTCTCCAGTGGAGTGGCCTGAAGCTGAGCTGCTAACAAAGGGGAGACTTGGTCCATCGCTGCTTGGGCCATGGCTAAGGTGCATGCCACTGAGCTGGTCCTGCTAGGACCAGGAAGGCTGGCTTGGGAAAGGGCAGTTCTGCACAGGAAAGGCAAGGGTTCTTGCRTGGACCTGTCCAGTTCTCCCTAAGGAGAAATGCAATAACMCTGACATTCAGTGTGCAGGGCTTCAGGGCTGAGCCAGGCAACCACATGCTTTGCACAGGGCAATGATCACAGAATCACAGAATGGTTGGGGATCTCTGGAGATCATCTAGTCCAACCCCCCTGCTCAAGCAGGGTCACCTAGAGCACCTTGCACAGCATCGCGTCCAGGCGGGTTTTGAATATCTCCAGAGAAGGAGACTCCACAACCTCTCTGGGCAACCTGATCCAGTGCTCTGTCACCCTCACAGTGAAGAAGTTTTTCCTCATGTTCAGATGGAAATGTCTGTTTTTCAGTTTGTTCCCGTTGCCTTACGTCCTGTTGGTGGGCACCACTGAAAAGTCTGCCTCCATCCTCTTGACACCCTCCCTTCAGATACTTGTACACATTAATAAGATCTCCTCTCAGCCTTCTCTTCTCCAGGCTAAACAGGCCCAGCTCTCTCAGCCTTTCCACATAAGAGAGATGCTCCAGTCCCCTAATCATCTTTGTAGCCCTTCGCTGGACTTGCTCCAGTAGTGCCACATC
>NW_020451263.1:235434-238011 GCF_003343035.1 Apteryx rowi
CTTAGTGAGGTGGATCCCATCTCTCCCCAGCAGTTGTCCATCTTCAAACAGGGTCCCATAATCATAGAAACCAAAACCCTGTTGCCAACACCAGCAGYGCAGCCWCTCGTTAACTTGGAAAGTCCRTCTCCTCSTCCTCTCATCCATCCCCCTCACTGGCAGGATGGAGGAGAAGATGACCTGGGCTCCCAGACCCTTGACCACCATCCCCACAGGGCTGAAATCCTATCTGATGGTCTCCAGTTTGCCCTTGGTGTCATTAGTGCCCACATGGAAGAGCAGCAGAGGGGAATAGTCCAAAGCATGGACAAGCCTTGGCAGTCTTTCCACGACGTTTCACACGCRAGCCCCTGGCAGGCCACAAACCTCTCTAGACAAGAGGTCAGGTCAGCAKATAGATGCCTCCATCCCCTGCAGCAGGGAGTCCCCCACAACGATCACCCACCGCTTCTTCCGGGTGTTCCCGCAAGGCACAGGGTCTATTGTCCCAGTTGCTTCCCTTGCAGCCATGCCCATCTCCTCCTCATCCTGGAGGGCACTAAACCTCTTCCTCAACTGCAAGTCCTCAGGAGGAGTAGGAGCCTTTCTCCTCCTACGAGCAGTGACCAGCTTCCAGCCACCTTCTACAGTGCTATGATGTACCATTTCACACAGCACAGAGCCCTCCAGCAACTCCACTGCTGTGGGGGGTTGGGAATCCTGGAGCTGTACACTCTCTGAGAATACCCTGTCTAGCTCTTGTTCATCCTCTCAGATGCTACACAGCCTCCTGACTTCTTGCACCCTTCTGCACAAACTGCTGCAGCTGTGCACTGCCTCTGGGAGCTGAGCTCTGGGCCTGGCTCTTATATAGGCCTCTCCCTAGCACTGACTCAAGGCTGCTTGACCTGCCCTAATCAAGGGCCACCTGGATCAAAGGCCCCAACTCCCTCTGGTCAGGGGCAAGCAGGAGAGCTCGTCAGCTACACCTAGCTAGAGCTTCTCCCAGGAGAAGTTGAGGCCTCCTGCAGTTGTCCTTGCCTAACTTCCCCTTTCCTGTTTGCAGCAATCACCTTCTAGTTCCTCGGGGGTCCTCAGAAAGCCCACAACTTCCAAGAATGTCCTCAASTTCTAGTCAGAGCCCAAACACTGCTGTGCAAACTGCTGTGTCTGTTTGCTGCCTCTGTTTGCTGCGCTCTGATGATGATGAAGGCACATGTTGCAGGTTGGTGTGTGGGACACAGACACCCTCAACTGCTGGGAGTGTGGTGTTGCTGGGGCAGCCTCTTCTTGGCGTGTGGTACCTGCTAGGAGAAGAAGCGCCTGGTCAGACAGGAACTTTGCAGAAGCTTGAGGAGATGCTGCCCAAGCAGGGAGGGGGAACAGAGACAGAGATGTGAACACATGGTCGGGGTGGGCTCCATCTTCCTGGAGATGCTTTTAGGGTCCTGAGGGTACTACCAGCTCTTACTGGCCCTGACCAGCCTCACCTGGGCCTTCCCCCTACCCCTGTCCATAGCCCAGGACCCCATTTCAGCCCAGGCCAGGGCTGTCAGTCCCTGCCCTGTGACRCTAYAGYRGTGCYRGTCTCCAACTCTGCCACAATCCTGCCCCTGCCCAGCCACAGGCCCTGACAATCTGGACCCTGACCCACCATCTGAATGACCAGCTTGACCTCAGACCTGCCTTGTCACCATGGACCTGCCCAGCCATCACTGGACCTGGCCCTTACCTGCAGACTGACTTCCCAGCTTGACCTTGGACCTGCCTCATCACATACTTCCCTGATGACCTGGAATCTTGGTTGAAACTGGCCACCATGTCTGGGCCTGCCCTGTTCCCTCACTGGRGAGGGTGGGATGGGGCCTGGTCAGCAAGGCACCTGCCCTGCTGACTGCATTGTCCCCCTYGGCTCCCAGGGAGCAGCTGGTCCTCAGGACAACTGTCTGGCTTGGGAAAGGGCAGTTTGGCATGGGGAAGGCAGGGGTTCTTGCATGGACCTGTCCAGTTTAAGTGTTCCCTAAGCTGATCCTCCTCCACCAAGGGTAAGTCTTCCTTGCTCCAGACTTTTCCTTTGGTCTCAGGGGCTTGGGATTGCTCAAGGACAGTCTTTCCAGTAGAGACTGAGGCAAAGAAGGCATTAAGTACTTATGCCTCTTCTGTGTCCTTTGTCACCARGRCTCCTGCCCCATTTAGYGGCAGACYCACATTTTCCCCTCATCATCCCTTTGCTGCTGACGTACCTGCAGAAAACTTTCTCATTGCCTTTCATGTCCCTTGCCATTTTCAGCTCCATGTGGGCTTTGGCTTTCCTAAACCCATCTCTGCAAGCTTGGACAGCTCCTTGCTCATATATACAGACCTCCTGYTGCCTTTGCTTGATTTTGCATTTGTTGGGATGGATCACTGGAGGAGGTGATCCCTGAATATCAGCAATCTCTTCTGGATCCCTCCTCTCAGCAGGGCCATATGCCATGGGATTGTTCCAAGCAGACCACCAAACAGACCAGAGTCTGCTTTCCTGAAGTCCAGGGCTGTGATCCCTTTTTTGCCTTGCTCCCTTCTCTCAGGCTCCCGAACACCATCTTATGATCACTG
>NW_020451264.1:0-66615 GCF_003343035.1 Apteryx rowi
AATGAACAAGATATATGTACCCTTTGTTTACAAAGTTGAAATGTTACCTAGATATGCACATCAAAAAAAATTATAAGGAGTCGTCCCCCCCCCCCCAAAAAAAAAAAAAGCCTACAGGCTCAGGAAACAGCAGCAGATGCCTTCAAATTCCTTCTCATCCTGGGAAAAGAAGGCAAATCTTAGATCATTGTGTCTCCCAGCTTTCCTTCATCCAGACCAGGATGACAACTGGTGGTTAAGGGAACTTGTATTCTCAACAGTGCAACCGTTCTGCTCCAGAAAGGGGGCAGCCTTGAATTAAGTTTGACCCACATTTCTCAGAAGAGGAATTTCACTGCAGGTGACAAAGGCTTTTCCATAGCTGCTAATGCTTCTGCAGGTAGGCTGTGAAAAGGGAAGCCTTGACAATGTGGAGGCCCTCAAAAGCTAAGAGTTGCTACACTGTTATCACCCGATTCAATTATATGAGTTCACAGTAGTGTGATGAAGTAATAATAAGCATTTTAGAAACATTAGTATTTTGAAAATGTTTGAGAATATGGCTTTGCTAATACAGATGCTCCATAGCCAGTCTATAGAAGAATGAGTGGAAAATTTGCAATTTTATCCTAATTTGTGTGAGGAGGTTTGTACTTGCAAACATAGATGGCAGAAGCTGGACTTGTTTATCCGGGAGCTTTAGAAGTACAGCTGTTGACGATCCTCTCCTTCCTATTTTGGTCTATCTGGTTTTGTTAAGAGAATTTCCAGCCAGCAAGTGTAAACACAAGCCTTTTCTAACAGACTTTTTTTTTTTAAACTAGGCAGCATGTATGCTAAGTAGTGAGAACTAAGGAAATATTTTCACTCTGACTTTATGTGTGCACAATCTAGAGAACTGTCATCTTGTCCCTGCTGCTGTGGCGAGAGAGAAAACCCACTGCTTAGCCTTGACACAGGAGAAACAAGAAAAGCAAGGCAGGATGAAAGTCCTGTCAAGCCCACAAATGTAAATGAGCACTACTCTGTAAAGAAGTAATAGCCTCTACATAGGTGCTCTTGTTACGTAAATACTAAATACACCTCCTTGTAACCCTGTATGCAACTAGTAATATTCTTGGCAATGCAGCACATATAAATGCTTAGAAACAAAGGCCAGGCCACACTTAAAACCTTCTGAATGCATGTGGATTAAGAAATATTGCAGCCCTTTGAGTTGCAAGGTTGGACTAGCATTTAATACTCATGGGTATCACATATCAAAGAGATCTTGTTACTTTGAGGAGTTGAATGCCTTTCTGAGAAGGCTACTAAAACTTTGGGCTTTTTTTGGAGTTCCCACATCACCAAAAGTGATCATAGGCAGATGTTCAGCAACAGAGAGAACACTCCACAATTCTCCATATACTGTACCAAGTCCTGCCTAAAAGCAAGGACTTTCTTCCACTGGTCCAAATACAGCTGGAGCTTTCAAATTTAGACTCTCAGGCTCTGATCAGAGCTGATTCAACACATTCGAAAACAACTTCTTTTAGCAGAGCATCAATTACTTGATAACAAGAGTCAATATATCTCAGTCACCCCTTATCTCCAGCAAACCCTTACTACACGCTTACGTAAGGCCAGCTCACTCACTGACTTGCCAGCTTTCACACACCACCTAAGCGCCTCCTTCAGCTGGCCCCAGCGTTGCAGCACCGGGCTCTCGCAGCCCATGCCAAATTCCCATGTACCAGGCGCTGCCCGCGTGGCTCTGGTGGGAGCCCCAGTGCACTAGGGAGGCTGCAGAGTGACCCAGTGCTTGGGGAGCAGGGGTTTCCTCACAGCGCACTGCACGCACAAGGCGTCTTCCTGGAAGGCTATTTCTCCTAGCTGGAGCCTCATAACATGACTTCTCCGCTGGTCACGAGATAAGATGCCGGCTGCGTGAAGCCTCGCTCCTGAAGTAAGGAACCCAGCTAAAAAAGGGGGTTGTACTCACCGACACCGGCCAAGAAGAAGCCGTCTGCATGGTTCACAGACCACCCCCTTGGCGTCTCTGTGAGCCTTCCCAGCCTGTCAGCATTTTCACTGACACCTCGAGTAGCCTCCCTGACCACTCACCCAACTGCCTCCCTCTTCTGCATGCTAAGGGTTTAGTAGCTCTCTTTGATGTTAGGCTCAGCCTTGGAAAGGGCAGCCTGAGCGGAGCCAGCTAAGTTACTTCTTTCCCAGTTGATGGTCCAGATGCAGTTATGTTCATGCCTTTGGAGCCTGCGAATACTATCATCTCATTGATTTTGCTTTTTTTTTTTTTAACACCTTTTAACCCTTTGATCTAAGTCTGTGCATTTAGGGAGGCATTAACACAAAACTACAGCAAGGAAACCTAATCACACCTACAAATCTATATAAGTATCTCTCCAGATGAATCACATTAACATGTTACCTGTGAGTAAAATCAGAACAAACTAAGCTGAACCTTACTTCCACCTTTTAACATGGAATGGTGCCCAAAAGCAACCTCATTCACCTACCTTACAGAAAGTGCTAACATACACTTCAAAACAGTGAAGAACAAAGCCATCCTACCATAATTAAGACCTTGGCGCCAGCCCAACTTCCCTTTCAAAGAAACAGAGTTTTGCCTGCTAAAATCAATGTTTATGGAGAATTTTGTAGATGGAGCCTCCTATTGCAACAGCTGAGCACCTATTTTTATTGCAGAACCATAGGGAAGCATTTTTTGGAAAATGTGGGTGATAATTTGCTCTCCCAAATTTCCTAAATGACACTTTTATCTGTCTTTAGTAATGGTGAACAGGGGATTGATGCTTTTGACAATAAAATATTAGCATCAATAACATAAGCTGAGCCTCAGTTCATTACCTTCAGTTTGTAATTCTGTTAGTATGAAGGCAGCAAAAGCTTTGTTTCAGTGCTACTTTGAAAATAGTTCACAGTAACTATATCTTAGCTATTTCATGGGAATTCACTTTCAAAACAACTGTGAATAATTTCCTAGTATATTTGATCTGGAAAGAAAAAAAGAGAATAGTGCCTTTCCTTTATGTTTCCTAAAACAAAATGCATGTATAATATCCAAAATGCTTTTAACTAGCCCTAGTCTAAGTCACTAAATTAACCTGGGTAAGACCAATCAGAATATCCTCACATATTTTTGTCTCAACTTTCCTCAGTTATTTACCGATGCCAGTGATGACTGATTAGTTTGATGAACTACAAGTAACTTTCCCTTGCTGTCAAATTATACCAACATTTCTCCAGGTCAGAAGCTCCAGCACATCCAGAGATCCAAATAAAGTCCAATGTGGCTGGCTAAATGAGACGCTAAAATACTCCAGTCACTCAGTAATCTCAATGTTTAGCTGTTCAGATTATTTACAAATGTGTACTGCATGCCTACAGCTTCCTTCAGTGTTAGTACATTCAAACTGAATGCCCAGGAAACCGAAGCCTCCCATGTCAGAGCATAATCCACAGTATTGAAGTAACAGGAGGCTTATCTGAAACATAGGTAAATGCAGCTGAGGGGAGATTCCCTACCTTCAAAGGTATGAGAGGTATGCATACTGGGTATTTAATCACCATCACATTATCTCAACAAATGTTTGCATTTTTCGAAACAGTATAAGCATAAAAATATTAGGATAAAAAGGAGGTGTCTCTATGTGTATATACGTATGCGTATATATATGTGTGTATATATATATATACACACACACATATATATACACATACTCTATGCACCATTTTTTTCTGTTATATATAGTTCTTCATATCACAAGTACCCTTATCTGTTACCTAGGGAATCAAATACCTGCCTTTCACCTACAAACTAAGAATTCAGTGGGGTTGAAAGATTTACATTTTGTTTGACTTAAAGGGCAGAAGCAATATTCTTTGAACAAGTATAACAAATTCTGCTAGTTTTCATCTAATAATGCATTGCTATTTGGCAATCTTGTGATGCAGGTTGAAGAGCATTTAGGTGCAGTATAAGGGATAAGAACCAGACTGGAAGTCTAGGCAGAACTGAAGAAAAAGAACTCTAGGTAGCTGAATCAAAGAATTTGACATGAAAACAAGAAGAGAGATGGGCAGCAGTTGGAACAGCACACAGGATCAAGAGTGCAATGCGTTTTTTAAGACGAGAGAGATGAAAGCACGTTTGTATTACTATGGGAAGGATGGTGAGATGTAACCCAGATGCAATCCAGAAGGAGCCTGAAGGACAGAGCATAAAAGAGATCTGGAGATGGAGTTGTGTCACTGGGGCAAGTGAGGGAATGAATGAGTTAGAGAAAGAAAAAAGATGAGAAGCCTTAATGGCTAGGAAGAGGCTGCAGAAGGAAAAGGTTGTAGGAAAAAAGGGAAAACAGAAGCAAATTATGGGGAGGAGGAAGTTCATCTCTCATATTCCAAATGTTCTGATTTCTCTCGGAAAAAATACTGGGCACTAACATGAGAATATCTAAACAGAGAGCTTTCTTCCAGCCTTCCCTTTACTAAAATATATATTAGTTGTCTCTGTGTTTTGGGCATCTGAGAACATTTTTCACTTCTTCCTCTTCAAAAATTACATGAATCCACAAAACGGCTTACTGAATGGCAACAGGAAGGTAGCTAGTCATCTACAGAGTTTAAAAACACATAAAATTGGTAGCAAATGTTTACTACTTTCTCAGGCATGCAAAAAAATGTGCACGCTTCATGCACTGCTTCTCAGCAACTCAAGAGCAGTGAACTTATTCCAGTCAAATACCTCCGTGTCATTCACTTGAAAACCTGATCTTACTTCAGTCATAATTTTTAGTAAGAGCACAGTGTAAAATTATCATGCATGGTAAAGATAGTAACTTTTTTTTTTTTTTTTTTTTTTTTGTAAAATGAAAGACAGGATTCAAACCTACAAAACAGGGCCTCTGGTTGTGACTTGTCAGTGCTCCAAATATTAGTAAGGACATCTGTAACATAAAACTTACTTCTAAAGACCAAGATCAACATGTTTGGTTCATGAGAACAGGGCTTTAGTACTGGTGTAAAAATTGTGTAACCTTAGATCACAATTTCAATAATTGTTCATATTTACAATTCATTTTATAAAGATGTTTAATGGTTTAATATATTTTCTTTAATAAAATCAGCAATCTTAACTGTACCTTGAAGTAACCAATTCTGACTTCATAGAGAGAGAGAGAACCTAAGGGGAGGCGCAGAGCTATATAAGTAAGGTGGGACTTTGCATTCTAAGACTTCCAGGGAGATTTCAGAAACCACACAGTATTAGTCCAACTTCATTCCTACTTAACTCAGCTGTAAAACACCCACAAACTTCAGTAATAATAAGTCCTTCTGAAACCCACCATTGAATTTAAATATGTAACCTTAAATGAGTTAATGAAAGTTCAGGTTAAGCTACATTTTTGCACCTTACAGCAAGTGTATGTATATTCTGGGGTGTGATTTGTATTTTGTGCTCTGGCATCATTCCTCACACATGTTAGTAGCCAGATGGGTATAAAACATTATGACAGTTAAATTCTCTCAGTGGACAGCAGTTATTTGAGCACTTCTATGCATGGACTTCCACAAATCTGGTTCTGCCACACTGTTGGGGGGGGGGGGGCAGCGCTAGCAGATCTCTCTTTCTGTCTCTAGTTTTCATTATCTTTCATTTGCTCTGTAATACATCATCATTACTACACAAAAAATAATTCTACAGTAACCAGAAAGAGCTTATAAAACTTGCATAAAATAATCTTGGTGGGAGAACAGAGACAATCAGAAAAAAAGAAACCTGTAAGATACAAAAGGCTTGGCCCAGTGACATCCACAATTAACAAAATTTACTCAGGCAGAGTTAGGAAAGCATTTTTTCCTTGTAAAGTATACTTTTTAGAGATGCTTGAATCCTTGCTTTCTGGTGTGTAAATAGTTTCTTCTCTGCTGTATCCATAAAGATCATGCAGTCTCAGAAATGTGGCTGAGCTGGGCAAAAGAAAAGTCATTTCTAAACTGAACTCATAAATTACTTATTGTATTAATATACTGGAAAATTGGCAGGAAACAGGGGAAGGTACGTCAGTGACAGTCTTTATACCACCATTTATCCTTGCAATCCATTAAAAAAACGTTAGTTGCTCTAGCAACTGTCAAACCACACTCTGATTCCTCTTCCTCTAAGATAGAGAACTTCTCCAAAACACACACATAAAACACAGTCCTCGCCCATTTGAAGGACATAGTTTTGGGTACTTTCATATTGTTTAAAAAGAAAGACATTATCTAATGAGCTGACAAATCCTTTGCATGGCTATTGCTTTGCACACCTCAGATAGAGACTGAAATCTCCATTTTCTGCTCTTTCTTCTCTGTTACAGAGAACTTTATTCCACTCAGCTTCTCACATCACTATATCTCTCAGCATTAAGCAAAATGTCTACACATTTGTCACATGTGGCTCCCTCTCTCGTTCTCTCCAGTAAGGGCGGCACATGTGCAATGGAAGGTTTTGCTTGGAGAAAACATTATATAATACACATGTTGCAGCATTTCTAGGTTCAAAAAGGCAAAGTGGAAGACACATCCCATATGCAACACCTAAAGCAACAACCACTCTCCACAGCCTTTGTCGCTCAGTGATTCCCACAGGACCCCAGAATTGTACCTAAGAACAAGTCTACTGTCAACGGGCTGAAATTTTTCTTCAAAGACCTCAAATGTGAGGAAAATGATAGAGGGAAGCCATTGGCATAAAGACAGTCCTCGAGAAAGCTCCGTCAGAAACAACAGGCCAAATCACACACTACTGATGAAAATCTCACAAGAAGGTGAAACTATATTCCTCCCCTCTGTATGGCATGCCAGTATTACTGATAATCAAAGATCCCTAGGAAGCTCTTACATGTTCAAGGACACTACCCAGGGCTGGACGTTTGTATAGTAAAAGAGAGATCCCTCCCACCTTCTTACCTCCTTTTATGCCTAGCAGGTCCATTCCATTTCTAACCAGAATTTGACACTTAAATATTTTAGTGCCTAATGGTTTCTAAAACCAGTAACACTGACCTCAAACAAATCTGTCCTCTTGCCATTGCTAGTGGGATGATTATTTTTATTTGCTGTCAAGCAAAAAAGCAATGTAATATTGCACAGATCGTATTCAAGAATATGTACAAATGTACTCTTTTAAATCAATTCCAGACTTACAAATGTTTACCTTTTCCTATCATATTAGTTTTATCGTCTCAATTTTACTGTGAAGTGTGTTGTAAAGTAGAGGATTAACAGTTCTACAAAAAATGATTTTTGGTTCTTCTAGAAGGCTCCAAGCTACCCACCATTTCACCTTTTCTCAAATGCCATAAGTACCACCTTTACTCCTTTCTATCAGGCAACTTTTGTCTCTGACAGGGCAAAAATGAACAGAGAAAATGGACAATGCAATGTTCTGGCTATACTAGCCGTGAGCATTTAGGCAATTAGGGGGATGAGAGGTTGGCATGTGTGTTCATAAAAAATTAATTGCAAAGTAATATCCACAAGCATTCCCTGGAACCAGTTTTAAAATTGGTTTATGTGAGTGTTTACTGGAAACAGCTGCAAACTGGCCCAGTTATATAGCATAAACAAGGTCATTTGACTCTTCTGACCAGTGACACACAACCACAAGTTTAACTGCACATGTTGAAATTCATCTGTTCACCAAGTTGAAAACAGCCATTTGCCACGGTTAGGTTAATACGACTGAGGGAGTAGTCATTTGCTTACAGTTCTGCTCATTAACAGCAATGTCTGAAAGTAAGTATTGGGGGCTCATCTTTCTATCAGAATTCCCAACCCAGCTGAAGTTTTTTTGCTGCCCTTAACAGATTGTTGGACTATTCCCATATGCTATTTCTTCTCCTGGTCTCTCTTTTTTGCATCTCGTGCCTGAGCAGATAGGCTAAGCAGCTTCATTTCCCTGTGTCCTGTCTTCCATTTGCACTTCTACTGACACAACCTCTCTTTCACCACACCCCTTATTTCGATGGTGCCCCGTAATTTATCCAGACTCATTCTACCTGCATGACAAGCACTCAGGCTGCTCTGCTGATGAATGCTCCTGAAGGACATGCAGGACATCATTTGCTTTTTATTAACCACCTAGCGTCTGCAGCCATTCTACACTGCGTGAAGAAATGCACAGCAGTCAGCAGTACAAGGCCACCACATCCCATTTTGAATGTCAGACTTGGAACTGAAACAAAGAACTCCAGAGCTATAAACAAAGCTGCTACAGCTTGCACTAAGTTTCCCAAACTGAAACTGTGAAAGATTTATATCCCCCCAAAGGTGTGATAGATTAGAAACTCATTAACATACAGCATGCTTTCAATTCCAGTGTGTCAATTCACCAGCTAACATCAGTTATGAATCTTGCCAAGGACCTTCATCCTTAACATGAAAAAAAGATGCATGTTGTTTTGAAGCCATATGCAAGCACACTTTCTCAGATATAAACGGACTGGGTTAAGAAGTTACTACTCCTAGAAATTCATTACCACTCTATGGCTGGCAAATCATAGTTGAGCTATCCATGATTTTACACACATGCTTCATTGTTCAAATGATGTAAGCCACCTGACTGATTTATGTTAAAAGAGAAATGGAAGAATTCCCACTATGCATTAAGGTGTTTTTTCTATGAGAGTCATGAAGTATAGGTCATACAGCTGTATGCAGATATTAAACTGTTCCAGCAGAATCTGAAAACATACACCTTTCTACACCATAATAATACATGGTCTGGTATCACCTGGATCCCTTCTGCCTTTGTATTCATTTTCCCTCTTCATTTCTCTTTGGCTTTCATCCTGCATGCGTTTGTGAGAAGTGACTATCAAAAGAGTGCTGCTCATTGACTACTTGCATGCATATTCAAGATACTTTTCTTCTACAGTTCTGGGAACAGTTTACATGCATTGTATGTTCACAGGAGACATAGCTATAAACTGCAAACTATGCGTACTACATAGACAGAGGCAGTTTATCATAATTTGCCTAAAAACAAGGATTACAGAAAGATGTGTTCTCCTTACCAGAGTCGTACAAAGAGGGGTCTTTCTTTGTCAATATTCAGCATGTCCTGCTGATGATTACAGCTATCTGAAGAGTGGGATATTGCATATGACATGAGCACCTGAGTGTTACTTAAGCTGCCTTGAGTGACAATTCCTGGAGCGGTTTATACCCCTAGTTGATGTCTAGAAAGCTCTAGACATCAACTCCAGTTGCATTCTAAAAAGGACTCATAGCTGGTGTTACAGACATTTTAACAACAAACTGTTCATATTACACAACCTGTTTAAATATAGCATTTTAAATATGATAGCCAGCTGACAGGGCTTCTTAATATTCCCATGACACTTCCTCTGTTGTCTACAGCTTGATGTTTCATGGTACACTGAATTGTATCGCCAATTTTTGCTGGTCCAGTAGTATTGGCTGTGGTAAGTTTACTTCACCATCGATATCACTTATTTAATCTGAACTCTTATGTTTTGTTTCAGAGCAATGATAATATAAAATGTTTAGCTCTGCTTCATCAAATATTACAATATTGTATTAAAACTTACTGTAAAGGAACATGTGTTCAAGCCAAGTTGTATTCACATATAAACAAGGTGACTTTTTAAAAACAGAAATTATAAAATGTGGAAAAGGAGCCATCTAATTTAGTTACAGAGATAGATAGCTTTTAAAATACCTCTCTCTTATGTTTTTCTTAACTTCAGATTTTTACTTTGTGATACATAATGTCAGTTTGCCTGTTAAAACATAAAATTAACCTGTTCTTTAGAAAAAGCAGACATAGGACAACATTTTATTCTTCATTCTACTATAATTACAAAACAAATGTATCTCTTATCTCTACCCATCCCACTCTTGGAGTCAGCCTGGAGTTAATTACTAGCAACTCAGCTTACTTGGAAGTCAAAAAGCAGGGACTATGGGAGAGAGAAAGAAGTTGATACTCATTTCCTGAGACAGGAAGCTTGAGTGCATATGGCCTGATAGAAGGAGGAAAAAAAAAAAAAAGTCAGCTGTCTGAGTCTAGTAGATGGGCTACTTCTGGATATGTATTAGGATATAGCAAGTTTCTCCTCTCGAAAGAAAGACTTATGGGTCATATGCTGTAGTACAAGCCTTTAGGCTGATGTTTTTTAAAAATTCTAAATGCTAAGCTTTACAGCATTAAAGAGGAGTTAACAGCCTCAGGATAAAGAATGGAAATTTAACAAAGCCTAAATCAGAAGAGATTTTCCTGTATGACTACCTGCTATTGTACCAAAAAAGCAAAGAAAGCCAGTTTCTTGAGAAAGAAGGACATTTTTTCTTTTGTTTTTTGGATTTTCATTCTCTGTATTTTTATGAAGAGCTGCTGCTCCTTAAAGGTGATGCACTGCAATTGCACAAAGAGCTGTCCCTCCATCTCCTTCAGAGGCAGATCATAAAAATTATCCCTCATGAGCTTGAAATGTTGAAAGTTACATTGAAAATGACTATAGTAAGAATATAATTTCAAATCAAAGCAGTAATTTTGTAGTTATAAGCATAGTAGAATGTATATGAAATCTGACAGACATCTAGTTGCTAAGTACCATTAGAATTTAGAAGTTTTTATCAGGAACTTCCAGTATAGGAAAAAAAAATATTTTAAAAAAGCTCAGTACAATCATGTTTGAATAGTAAAGTCAAAATTATTATGATGGAAACCATGATATGACTGCAAGATCTTCAATATTTACTGAATTCAAGTATGATAACAGGGTATTGAAGTAAGTCAAATCTTTATCTTTAGAGCAATGATTACGTCACCAAACTATGCTCAGAACGCAGCTATAATTTCAGTTTCCAAAATATCCGCCTTAATCAACAGGGAATTTCCCCAGAAAAATTTAATTTTATACTGTAGGAAGAAAGAAGACTGACTATAGCTTCAGTTAAACCATGACATCTAGTTAGAGATCTGCCCCTCTTTGTAACAGCGCACTTAGAGCAGGGAAACTCCAGCTACAACAGTTTGGATCCGGCCTGCCAAACCGCTCGTCTGGGTTACTAGCCGTTCTTTTTGGCTACTCTTTTCTTATGACTTCACAGTTCCCTTCACAATAATATGATGGGAAGCACAGCTGTTACATGCCAAGTCCCAGCCCCCTTCCCATCAAGTGCCCATTGGCCAGGTAAGCGCATGGGTTGGCACATGAGTACCGGGTCATGAAACAAGGACCACCTGAGCACCCCATCCTATAACTGGGCATGTCCCTATCCCACGACCAAACTGCTGGTGTCCTCCAGTGGACATTTATCCATGGAGAAATGCCTTCATTTTATTACTGTGATAGAAACACTACTGGTCATAAAAGACCAGGCTCCACAAGAGCCTTGGAAGACAAAAGATTGGGCACAACTGAGTCAAAGAACCTGAATCTGGACAGCAGGTTGGGAGGGGAAGAGACAGGGATGGGCTTACTTAGAGACATTTCTGAAAGATGTTTGGCCCACAGTGCATTTCACTAAAAGGAAACTATAACCAAAAAGGGAAAAATCCCTCACCATCTTTTACAGAACTTAGGTATCAGAAGAAACATTTCTAAAAATGTTTTGAAACACAATTAAAAGAATTATTCGGTCACAAAGTAAACTTGCTCTGAAGTATCTGAAATCCAAACACAAGAGTGTGAAAAACCTGCAGATGAAATTAACTGTGCATAAAGGACAGTTGTGCATTGCTAAAACAGGAGATGTGCAAGAAGTAAACTAGCAGTACAAACAGTATACTCTTTGCTTTTAATATTTTATATTTGAGAAAAATGATGATAGGATTCATCTCATCTAACCTGGTCTCTAAGAATCAGAGGACTATAGTCTAAGCTACCATCCTCTAGAGATTCCTACCTTTCTAAAAAGGAAGCATAAGTAATTAAACTACCTGCTTAGGTGGCTAAAGTGATTTAAACCAAATCCTGTCCTGATAACAATATCTCTTTAAGTTTGGGGAAATGCCTTCTAAACAGAGCAGGAACTTGTCACCCTATAGGGCACAAACAAATTCCTTGAAAGAACTGCTAAGAAATAACAGGCCAAAATCTGCCATCAGTTAAATAAAACATAAAACCAGCGTAATTTGACTGAAAATGGAGTAACTTCTTATTTACATTCTGCGAATCCAAAACAGTCATTTTCCAGGCCTGTGAGGATTTAAGAATATGTTTAACTTTAGTCATGCAAAATGCTTACAGTGGAGTCACAATCAAAACTCAGATTGCTCCCCAAGTAAAACATAAGCACAGTCCTACAGAGTAAGCCTTTGTATCACTGACACAGCTGCAACGTGTAGTGTCTACCGCTCTTTGTTGATTGCCCCGACTGCTAACATTGATAATAAAAATGTTACTCCTAACATTGATAATAAAAATGTTACTCTGTAATTACCACTTTCACTAGCTTACCTGAGTGCAGAATTTGAGCAATGCAGAATTTGAGCAATGACTGACAAGCAGCCTTGAGGTATTCAAGTATCATTTGGACTTGATAAACATGAAAAGAAAAAAATAGTGAAAAAGTCCCATCACTATGCTATTAGATAACGAATATCAAGCTGTGATGTCACGATGTACTCCTACTCATATATGCACACAGAAATACAACACATTCAGGACTTCATCCTGATAAGAAGTCTCACACAGTTCACAGAGGAAATGACTTCATCAGATGCCCTTCCTAACGATGAAGTCCTAAATTCACTGTGAAACTGTATGTGACACATAATAATTCCTGTCTTTTCTTAACAATAAACCTCAAAAGGAATATACTGTAAATGAAATTCAATGAAAACATAGTAGTTAGATGTATATTGCTCTGTCTTGCCAATACACACAAACACACACACACAGATAAACACTAGAGGAATAGCTGCTTGTGAGAAATGAGCGACAAACTTATTTCCAGAAATAACTTTTTTTTAAAAAAAGCAATACTGCTATTTTAATTGCTTGTCTGCAATCAAGTCACTCCAAATTGGCATTGGCTTAACTCATAGTTATCATGACCATTACAAAATTAGTTCCTTGTTGTTTAACATATGGATACATATGGATACACATACATACCTACATGCTTATGTACGGCATGTTATACAAAAATACATCTGTGAATGTTTAAGGAATAATGTGTTTTGCCTGCCATTCCCTGTTCCCCTCTGGAGTCTCAGTTGCTGTTGGCACCTACTGCTCTCTCATGCTTCAATCATTATTGAAGTTATAGTTACTATTTGCATTACTATCATGGATCTGGTCATTCTAAGTAGACTGTACAAATCCATAATAATAACAATAACAATAATAAATAATAAGAACAGTCTCTGCCCCAAGGAATAATTTTTTTTTCACAACTGGATGGAGATGGACATAAGTTTCTATGCACAACACACTAATCTTACAAAGCCATGAAGCAGGCGGGTTCAGAGTCACATTAGCCTGGCATTACGTTTGAGCTAAACTGCCTAAATATGACCAATTCTCTCAGGCACAGATATCAGCAGAGACAGTGCAAGAAAGTCTGCTCTGTCTGTAAACATAGCGTCAGAGTAAGAATATACAGTAAGTATAAGAAAAGAAACAACAGCTGGACACGGCTGGACAGATGGGAGAGTACAGGAGAAGAGAGAGGTACTGGTCAGTATGACAGCCAATGCTATGCGGAAAAGAAAGAAAGTGTGTTTTACTTAGCATATGCCCAGCCATCCCCATCTACCACTGCTTCTCCGTTTTGCTCAAAACTGGGTGGCTGCTGTCATTTTAGTCAGATTTTCAATGCTAGCACAAAATCAATTCCAAGAGGTTTTTGAGCACCCAGAAAGCAGTGATCTTCAGCGACTTCTGACTCCAGGTAACTTTGACAAAGCAACCCCATTTAATGAAAGGCTGGGATGTCCTGAGATTATAAAAAGGGTGACATTTGTGAGAAGGGGTATCTCTTTTACTAGATCAGATTGTCTAAAACGCTATTACCTGTCATAACCAACCTTTCACAGTAGCTGAAGGTACGAACACATCTATACTCACACACAACAAATCGAGAACACCCCTAAATCCTTTTCTGGAGAGACAAAATAGAGAAACAAAGTCAACAGTGAGGAGAAGCATCTTCCAAAGAAAGAGAAGCAGCAACAAGATTTTCAATGACAGCAGGAGGAGCGATGGCAATAGGAGAAAGTGGCCAACAGGGGAAATGTGAGAAATGCAGCAGCTGCCACATCCTTTTGGAAACATTTCAGAGCTGGTGCGGAGGCACGCTCCATGCACTGAACACCTTTCAAGCAAGCTACCTGTTCAAACAGGTGCCTCTAATCTCGCCTAAAAGGCCAGGAAGACAACAGAGCAAACAAACATAAACATATGAGAAATAACCAATCGGCGTATTATCTTTATTAGAAAATGCAACCTTTAATTGACTCACCAGTACATTGGCATTGTGTCTTTGTGTTCGTTTATAAACATACCTTAAGCTAAATTTGGGAGGGGGGCAATTTTACCTGAATACAAAATGTCAGGTAAAAAATAAACTTTGGTAGTGGGCCTTCTGAACTGATTATACTACATGCAAGTCAGTTTTATAAATACATGGATTCTGAGGAAATGTGAGATTTAACAATTCCATAAACATGCTTTGTAAAATATTTATGTGGACTCAGCATGTGAACTAATTCACATATAAACTTGTTCACTTCATTTTTCCTGATGACCAATAGCCAGAAAAAGAAGGGATTCTTTCAAAAAGAATTGTCTAGACAGCTCAAAAATAGCCTCTGTGCCCTTGCCAGGTGCAACGGAAACTGGAAAAGTAGGATCTGTGGTACTTACTAAAAACAGGGTGTTGTTTTGACTATATTCCTCATCCAACCTCAGCCTCCTGGATCTCAGCATGGAGATTCATTCCCACACAGTTCCCAAGGAAGACTAGCTCATCCTGTGCCTAACTGAGATGTAGCATTAGCAGTTTTCCAGGCCGCTTTCATACAGTGCAAAGTCCTGAATATTAGGAGTATTTGTGACAAAAAGTGACAGGAGGTTTCAGAAGCTAAGGAGATGTCTTCAGGGCTTTAGATCATCCTTTTCCCCCAGCTGAACCCATAAAAAATTCTTTTTGCTTGTTTGATTATGACCCATGCTTGATCTAGGCAAAAAGTGAAAATAACAAGGGAAAGTGTGCTCCCGCCTTTCTCTGAAAAGCGAAGGCTCCCTGCCTTCACTTTTCAAAGAAAACTGCAAAGAGGAGATGTTTATTCTTTCAAGTCAGTGTGCATGTTCTGTGCACTCAGAATGACATTCCCTCAGTGGAGACATGTGGAGTTAGATAACATCAATTTATGTTAAATATTCTTAAAATAGATGGAAAAAGAAACACATACAGTGCTGTTTTTAGACATCCTAGATAATGCTTTTACATAGTCTGGCTTTGCATTTTTGTTTTTTCAGTGAGTGGGAGATGTATTATCTCATGTTTTAATGGATGTGGTCATTTTCTCTCTGTGGCCAAGTTTACAGATTTTTGCAGGTTCTGTTCCCACATTTGGGGACTCTAAATTTCCTTTAAGATCCTTGGGTCAGCAAGAATCTGTAAAACTCCATTCTGTCAGGGAGCCTTCACAAACCTGAAGTAACTGAAACTAGACAGAGTTCAGGGACAGCACAGGCTGCTAAAGGAAGATTTATCAAGCAATTATCTGGGACATTAAAGACTGTAGTTTGCTAAGCAGAAACTGCTAACACTGCTTACACACACAGTCTCATATAATAAAGGATGGCTGTTATGCAACCCTCAGACCACATCATACGTATATGCACTTCTCTTAACACACTCAACATTGCCAAACTTCTTACTTAAGTCTGTAAAAACTAACTCCACCCTGCTCTTGCTAGTAGCTATAAGTGCACCATTAGAAAATCACTACTGTGGAGAGAGAAAAGGTGAATTGCCTTCTATCTTTTTTCCACAAAGTTTTAAGTTATGATACTGTAGACATGAAGACATATATGCAAGTCAAAACTGCTAACGACTTGCCAAGCAGCCAAAGTCCAGATCGCCTTAACCTGGATCTACTGGATGCTTCTCATGTCCTATCGAACATCCTCTTCACCTGTCACTCTGCCTCCCTCCCAGTCTTCCCACATGGTAGATTTGGCAAGCAGCCAAACAACGAACAAAAGACACCATACAAAAGACAACACACAGATTACGCTTGAAAACACCAGTGTAACTAGATTTAGAGAAAGTTAGTCTAAATTTAACAGGGCAGTGCATGTTTTTTGTTTTTGCTTTTGTTTTTAAATTCATGTTACAAATCAGTTCTAAATTCTTCCCCATCGTCCACCACAACAGGCACTATCAATCTCTGGCCTTAATTTCCAACAGCAAACATTCATGTCTGTAAACTGAAAAGGGTTACAAATGGGAAATACCAATGATGGATGGAGTCACGATCTGAGGATGAAAACTAGAATTAAAGACAAGGAAATTTTAAGGAAAACAATGACAGCAACTACATAAAGACTGTAAGAAATACCCTACAGTGCACATGAATCAAGGGATATTTCCTGAAACTTTAAAAACTGTCAGAGTTTCTCGTAATTCACACTCTCCAAAGAGCTACTGGTTACTATAAGGCATCACACATACAAAATAGAAAGATGAATTAAATGCTGCCGCTCACAGTAATTCATAGTTTTTTTTTCTTAGAAGTGCATACGCTGCTTAACTGTGAACACATTTTGCAAAGCTGCTCAGAAGGACAGGAAGGAACAGAACACTTACTGAATCTTCCTCTTTCTACTACACCCTCTGTAAGAGAGTAAGGAAATAGAGTGGCTATAGCTGTAAATATATTTGTTTAATTCAAAGGAACCAAAGTTTGACTGCATGTGATGAAATTCAAGCAAGAAACAAAAGAAAAAGAAAAAAGCAATAGAAAATTATTTTACTGGAAAAAGTGTTCTTGTTCCTCAGAAGAATAAGAATATATATCTTTATTTGAAAATTACAGCCACCAGAGTTTCGCTCTAACAAGCTTAAAAAGCTATCTTAATGCAAGAATTATGCTTTAAAAAAAGAAGCAAATGCATGTTCATGTTGGCCTAAAACATCTATCTAGCAATAACGGACCAGCCAATTATTTTCTACACTGGCAACAAACAACACATTGAACTTTGTTTTTAAATTGCAAATCACCCCAAGCATAGATTGAAACCTAATTTTGATCTAAAGTATCACACCACTGAATTAATTTAAATTGTTAGGTCATATAAGGAAATTCAGTGCAACAGAATTTTCAAAAATAAACTTATAAAACTTTAAAAATAAACAGAGGTAATAAAACAGGGTAATGCTGAAGGGACTAAAGAAAATCTTTCCAAGTCAATAAAATCTTACAGCAGACTTGCAACCTATCCCATAAGTACTAAACTTCCTTGAAAATCTGGTATTCATCTTCCAAATCTTAGGGCACAGAGAGATAGTCTATGTTAAATTAAACATTCTAGTATCACACTGAAAAATAAAAGAGTTTATGCTTATGAAAAGAGAAAAACTTCTTTTGACCCAACAATCTTCTCCCAAGCTCCTGACCAGTTATTTATTCTGCCAAGCATGTAATCTAAGCATCCCCAACAGTACTACTGCTCTTCCGCTGCTAATTACTAGCAAACTGGATTTTGGCACCTAGTACCTCTAGGACCATAACAGATGATCTTTTCTGTTTCAGATATCAAAATTCCAGTATCAGTATTACTGCTCTTACTGCTTAAAGATAAGAAAGCATTATTTGCAACCATGCTCAATTCCATCATTTACTGTCAGGTGCTGGACTGTAAATCAGACATCTTTGGCAATTCAGCAGGTTTCCTTTTAGCCTTTAAAGCAAAAAGCAGAGAAGGCATCAAAGTGCTTCTGTTCCTGTAGTAGTGATACTGAGAACGAAGACGAATATTGATCATATTTGTGGTTCCTTGCATTATTAGGTCTTCATGTCAGCACTTCACTTGAGCTTTTCTATTTTTTATTCAGACGATCTGAGTGTTCCCTGAAGCACTACCCACTTTTAAAATGCACAGATCTGTTTCCCTGGATGCAGCACTCAGCTGGAAAAGAACAAGAGTCATAAAAGTAAAAAACACACTGGGGAGTAAGAAAAAGAGAAATCCTTTGTGTTTACATTTAGAGTCTATGAAGCACTTAGTTATACCCAAGATCAGTGAAGTGTAAAAAGTCTAGGTGGGCAGACTGAAAAGAAGCCAGTTTTGACAGCCTGGTTTTCCCTTTTCTTTCATTCTGCTATCTTTGTTTCTTCTTTGTCCTTTCTTCCCATCCTCCGTACCTTTAACCGATACTCTACTTTCTACGTCACTTTACAGAATCAGTGACCGTTTGCCTGCCTGTCCTGACAACGCCTTATCCTGTAGACACGAAGCAATTCAGCTTCACATAGTGCCAGCCTGGAGTGGACAAGGATATACGTTATCCAAAAGCTTAGAAATTTCCAGAAAAACTTTGCTAACAGCCCATCATCACTTTCTGAGACAGATGTGCTAATCAGAACATTAGTACATTTCTGCAGCTTCATTAAACCTTTAAAACATCCTCTCATCGGCTTCTTGAGATTCTATGATTTCATGAAAAAATTCTTCTGCTTCTTCCAACAAGAGCTTTAACTTTACTGTTGCCTTCAGGTAAGGTTTTCCATGGCCAAGGACATACATAACATTTCCTCACACTGTTATAGATGCTCTAATTATGATAGCACAACATGTGTCCTGAAAATATATAGAAATTCACAGATTATATTATCAAGATTATGTCTTTTTTGCAATTGTTTGGAGATTATTCAAATTAAGACCTAACACTTTGTTTACAGTTAGTGCCCACTTAGGACTACATTTACAGTAGCAGAGTTGCATATAAGGAAATGAATCACAATTTTATACAGTCACAGCTTCTGTATGATGGACACTTGTCATTTTGCAATGAATTTGGGCTTTTTTCTTCAGACTCCTGTGTTTTCAAGCCCAATCCATGATTACGAAGAAATCTCAATTTCACATTTTATTTTGCCTCTTCAGGTAATGTTTTAGCCTGCAGAGTTGTGGAGAGAAGTATGGAAATATGATGTGAATGCTTAGAAAACAATAATCAAAGCAACCAACAAGTATTTTTTAAATCTCTCTCAATATTTTTCAGTCCATCTCAGATTTCTAAATGCTCCAGATCAGAAAATTTGGCTGCAGGGGAAGGAAGTTTACAGAAAGTGTAAACAAAGAGGTATGACAAGCTATGAGAAAACTGTAAATTTGCACAGAGCTCCCCTTCTGCTAGAGCATGAACTGTGCTACGCTCCTCTGCGGACACTTTGATTAAAAGGTGGCCGGAAAGTGAGAATTCTCTTAGGAATCGATAGTTATGGAACCCATTCACCAGTTTGTTTTGGCCATTTGTTAATCTTGTCCCACGTACTGATGGAGGAAGTAACTGAAGGGCTTCTGTTATTATAACATTTGAATGGGAGAGCTCTAGTGTACTACATCTGCAAATGGATATTGACATACTGGATGATTTTTGCCATGGAAGTTGAACTATGTAAAAGCATGAAAAACCACAGACTGTGTATCTTGTTAACATGAAATTAGGTACTTGGGGAAAAAAAACACACACACACACAAGAAATTACACATTTCTTTACCAGATCCTCAGTCTACATACATTTATGTGCAAACATAACCTTTTTCATACCACACTAAAAAAGGCACCTCTATTCAGGAAAAAGTTACAAGTTTCTGCAGTACCTACATTCTCCTTTACAGAGTTCAAAGTAATTTTGCTAAAGTCTTAAAAAAGTACAGGAGGCCATGATTATTTCAGTGCATTACAGACCATTGCAAAAAGCAAAAGAGAACAAAGAGTTAAATGCTAAATACTAATTCTGTCTCTTTGGTTCTACACCAATATATGAATCTTCTAAATATTGCTAACTGCAAGACCTTCAGATCAGTCTACAATTCACTGTTTCATCCAGTGGCAAACTGTGAAATGCAATTAGGTGTAGCTGCATTGGAAGAAAATATGCCTTTAACTCTTGCTATCAGAAATCTAGCCAACCTAATATTGCATACACATATATAAAATAAGTGACTATTTTATGTTCTCTGAATGATCTACTGTTTCAAGGCTGAGCATTGTAGTCTACAGCCAACTTCATTTGAAATTTACTTTCCTGTATAAATTCAGCAGTTAAATGTTATGCTCTGTTCTACCTTTTTGAGACGATGGGTGAATTCTCTTTGAACAACATGCCTTATACAACTGTGGGTCTCAACTTCTTTGAAGTCCATGGCCAGGTTAATTCTTTCCATAAAGCACCTACAAGTAAAGTCATTGTGGATAACAAGTTGTACTACAAATACATGTAATGTGAAGAATTACACTACACAGAAAAAATATTTTTAATAAACATATACTTTAAAGAGATGGTGTGTCACCTTGTTCCAGCCCGCTCTGTATTCCACAGGATTCTGCATCTATCCTCTCAAAGATATAAGAAACAAACAAAAGAAGCCTGACAAAAATCTCTGGTTATCTGCAAAATCTAGATTCACTAAGGAGTTATTTTGGATTGATACTGGTATCGCACTTCCTTCTAACATTCTACAGTCTACTGTATTTAATCACATATATTTGGTATATCTTTGATATGGATCTTTGATACGGATCAGATAGCACATCACAGCTTTGAAATTTTAATCAGTGCAGGCTGTTTCCATTTTTTCTTATGTGAACAATTCAGACATTAGATGTAGTATTAAATAAGATTTTAAGACAGCAGATGGCATCACTTAGTTATTTTAACTGTTATACACTGGCCATTTACTATGCAGCACAGTCCATTTTTGAAGATTAGTAGATGTAGCTCTAGGGACAGCATTCTGACAGAAAAGTGACATATCAGAAAAGGAAAAAAAAATCACTAATTTATCTACCTGGTTGCCTTGACCTGTATCTAAATTTCACATAGGCATCTTAAAATAGCCATTGTTTACCACAGCTGTGGCTGCCTTTCTTTGATTCATCAGCTATTTCTGAGCCCCTAAGTGAACCTCCTACAAGCCATCAGCTGAAGACATTCATATCTTGACATGATCAGTAAGAGTAATGGCTGGTTTAAGAAACCTGGCAGAGGTAGCTACAGGTTGGGGTAATTTATAGACTCCTTTCCTCATCTGTTCCCACTGGGATGATAAACTATAAAAGCCACATCACTCTATCAAGCACAAACTCACAACTTATTTCAAAACACTATTTGGGGAGCTGCCCATTCAACACATTGCATAACTGCAAAGCTTGACAAAAATGGTGAATGCTAGAAAAGCTCTTCATGCCCATTAAACATCACATGGGAAATAGCAGCTATTATGAAAACAGGGGCCACGGTCTAAGCTTTGCAAGTGGTTGCAAAGCAAGATGCTATTCAACCTTGTTTTTGTAACTTCTTTCTCAATGCTCCTTATATAATACATCAAATGATGTAAAAAAAGTCAGAAAGATAAATTTCTTTTGAGCTTTTTAGACAACATAAAGCTTTGAAAAGGTAAATGATAAAAACAAGCTATCATCTCCAAACAGGCTCAAACTGCTATGCAGAAAATGGGAATTCAGAGAAGGCAATGCACCAAGCTGATTTTCTGATTACCTTTCAGAAGAATAACCAAAAACATTATGTTCCACTCAGGGTATTCAGAAAGCGGCTGTTGCTGTCTTTTGTAGGTGTTACACTAAGAGCGCATAATCAAAATGGGTACATTTTTCCACATGCCATTCAGTTAGAGTGAACGTAAGACTGCGTGGTGAGGGCCATAAGCATAAGATGACATTACGGAGCAATCTTACATCCTTTAGCAGCCTGCAGGCCAAGATCCATAATTCAAGGCTGGCAGCCCACAGTGCAAATCCAGCCCACACGTGGCCCTGTGCTGGCTGATCCCTGGTACGTGAGCTTGCTAACTGTTTCCTCCTGATCCCAAAGCTTTTCGCAGAGGCAAAGGAGAGCAGAGGGAGGGTCGCTCAAACCTTGTGTGACAGGGAGATGTGTGCGGGAGGGAAAGGAAAATATAGAGAAGGGCCAAAATAAGCCAGAGTACCAGAGAAACACACTCCCTCCCTCACCCACACATATGCAGCTCTGCTCTTCCTTGCCCAGTCCTAACTTTTTCTCTGGTCTTGCCTTTTTAAAAACTATTCAAAGAGCTATGCTGTGTGCACTGTATGAGCTCTGAGACAACAGCCTTGCAGGATATTTAGCAATTCTTTGCAGGGTTGCTAACAACTTATCCTTGCTCAATGGATAAGTGCAACTGCCTGCTGGCATGTGTGTTTAGTACTTAGTGCTCATTTCATGGTACTCAGGAGTTTGACCTGAACACCTTCTGTCTATAGTATGAGGTTTTTAATAAAAAGCTAAATTATGAAAACCACCAAGGCAAAGTAGTTTATGAAGAAGCTATAGATTTCTTCAGAAAAGAAGAGATTACTACAAAGTGTACTGAAAACAAACATTAGAATTAAGGAATAGGTTATAAAAACTTTTGACCTAAATATCTTTTTCCCCCTCAGTGTTCAAATCAGCACATTACTTAGCAGTGTACTACCAAAGCACTCATCCTTCTTCTGCTCTGAATTATACACGAATATGCTTTTCCAGCTACTCAGAGCATGTCATTATGCTTCTGAAAAGCAAACTGTAAAGCTATGAAGAACAGAGGCAGGAGGGGAGAAGAAAAGCACCAGACCTCTGATACACTAAATTAGAGAACCATTCTCAAATCTTTTTTTCTTTTTATGGAAGTCACCTTCTAAAGCGTTGCCACTGAGTCCTTTAGACGATAACCTTTTTTTTTCAAATGTTTCCCCAAGGGTTCTTTTTTTTCCTAACCCGGCAGCAATGCAAATTGAACTCCATTATTTTTCCATAATATAATGAACTACACATACAGATCTACCAATAGGGTGAATACCAAACAGGAAGTGCCATTATTAATGTCATGAGTGTTTATACCTATTGTAGCCATACGCTTTCTGTTCAGTCCATTTTGATAGACCTACTAGTCCAACAAGTATTAGACAGAAGGTACAAGATTAAATTCCTAGAGGTCACTGAACTGTCAGCAAGGTTATCTATAGTGAGTATCACTACTGTCATGAAAAGAATTATACAATACAGTTGCCTATGGTAGCAGAGTCTAGCCTCAAGTGATCTTGTCCTGTCCTATCTTATACCTGCAACTTAAATAGATGGATGATATGGACACAGATGCTAAAACATGCAAGGAATTCGATTAATTCAGGAGCTCCATACTCAATGTCAAAAGTAACATGCGGTAGACTTCAAAATTTAGGTGAAACATAAACGTTTAAGTATCAGACCATATTTTAACAAGTTTTTACAAGTATTTACATGTCCAAAATTACACATAGAGGTCTAATAGGGTTTTCTAAAACAGAAGCAAGTTAGCTGCCTAACATCTCTGGATTCAGTGGTTATTATCTCAGTAGCCTGTTTAAACACTTTAAAATACCACTTAGGACTTATCATATATTTACGAACCTAGCCATTTTTGAATATCCGGCCCCTAGGTACACAAGAATCTAAGCCCCTTAAATTTCCTGAACACTTCTGTCAGTTTTATAGTAGATATAGTAGATATTTTCACAATAATCAAGAATTATTTTTAAGCCATTCTTCCCCATTTGATGAATTTTGTGGAAACTGAATCTCATAATCAAGCTATGTATTATAGTCATTATGCAGAATGAAACATAAAATGTAGGAGAATACTGTTTTCTAAAATCACACGAAACAGTTGCCTAGACATGGCTACAGTATTTCACATTCAGTTATAGCAAGCTTTAGAGGCTAACCTATGCACATAAAGCACCATATTCTTCCCAACATATTTCTGACAGGGATAAACAGCTCACCAGACACTAGTCTTTACAATGGACATGTATGAGATTCATTTTATGACTTGCCTTTCTGCATTCAAAATTGTTTTCTTCCCAAATCCTCTTCCTCCCTCTTCTAAACTAGCCTTCCTTGCTTATTTAAATACTGAATTTAGCTATGAGAATGGTTTGTTTCTCAAGTCAGTAGTAATCTACTTACACTCTTATCCCAATATCAGTTGTCCTGGTGGGTTTGCAGAGACACTTGTGCAGCAACTGTCAATGGATCAGTTATTGTTTTGCTTCCTAGAATAGTGTACAACGCTGAAAACCTGAAAAATTACCTCCTTCTTTCTGTCTTTTGCAGTGCTTTTAAACTGGTGGGAGGGGCAGAAAATCTCCCTATCTTGTTGTATTAGGAAAAGTTAAAATTCCCATCAAAAGTGACTCATCAGCATTAATCATATATACACCAGATTGAAAAGCATTCACAACACGAAGACTGAATCCCATTCTCAGTTAAGCAAATCAGAACTAAATTGCTAAGCACTATCATATTATTTTAACTGCCATATCTGTACAACTTTGCACAATGGAGCTCCTGAATATAAATTTGTTGTTTCTAGTGCTGAACTTTCACACAGGAGTGCTTCTGAATCTTTCAGAAGAACAAACAGCTAAGTAATGTGCGACTTCCCTTATTCTAAAATGGACAAATTCCATCATAAAGACTTTTGTATGCGAGACATTTGCTTCACTTACCACCTGCTTTGTGCATTAGAATAAATATCCTTATTGCTTATCCAAACAGATGCATATCAGCATCTTCAGTAAACAGATTACACTGCAGTTTGAAATACTGCAGTTTCTGTTTGCTTCTTACTGGGAATATTGTGTACCCTTAATATTTTATTTAATGGTACTAGATCCAAGTACAAAAATCTAAAGGGTCCTCTTTAGATTCAAGACTATTCCTACAGCTAAATGTTGGCAGGTTGGAGGAGGGAGAAAAAGAGAAAGATAAAATTTACCTTAACATCATCTCTTGAACAGTAGCTTGGGAATGAGAGCATTTATTTTCATATTGAAATTAAAAAAAAAACAACAAAAAGTCATATTTGGAAACAAAATATATCCTACTGAATCTAAAAAGCAGGGAATTTTCCCATTCATACTATGTATGTAATACTGTTCTATGGTCTTCACAAAGCTGACAGACTTTTGTCTTTCAGGTGTTTCTGATGATGTTTTTAACTTTATCTCATATTAACTATCCAGCTCCCATAGGGCTATACTCCTTACAGAATTACATTATGAACTGTATTTTATTAGCTATAAAAACAACAGTAAAATTACAAAAACTGAACAATATTGCTATTATTTGGGGAAATATTCTAATGTCCAGGAACTAGACAATAATCTGTTACATTCCTGTAAATTCAGGATAAATCAATAGTGTTGCTCTAGCACTACCTTGGCAAAAAACAGATCAAGGTCTGGCCCTGATACAGTGCTTCAGCTATTGCTCACTTAGCAGTTTCTATGGCATTTAATTGAAGTGTGTTTCCCGAAGCTGAGGCACAGCTTTAACACTAGCAGGGATACTTTGAGTGAGAGACCTACTCTATTCAAATCAACACTCATCTGACAAATATCTTTGACAGGTAGCAATGTGTGACATGAAAACTCGGCTCAGATGTCAATTTAGCTCCTCACTGAATGTCAAAAAATATCCAACCCAGAAATTATAACTACCACTAGAAATGATAAAAATGCAGAAGTACATTCCACTTATGTTTTACAAATATAACAGCAAAACAGTCGAACTGCATCCTGAGTAAAATGTTTAAGTATCAGAGTTCTGGACAGAAATGGGATTTGCTGTACTTCATACATTCATACCTCCCTAGGGAAAATGTATGACTTCAAAACTTCAGTCTGTTCTAGTTCCTCAAACATCAAAAGAGCTTGCTGCTTTGGCGTGACTGTATGTGTTGCTTCTGGTGCTCTCCCTTCCAAATCTTAACAGTAAAGCCTCCAGGAAGGAGCAAACTGATAATCTTGCTCTCTATGGCTGCTGACATGGAGCACCGCTTTTTGTATAAATATTCTGCCTCAGAATTAGCTTATGACCATGCACTTCTTGAAGCTCTTTGAGCTGAATGGTTGTTGAGCCCCCATCCTTTGAAAAAAATCAGTGTCTTGAGGTGGCCATTCAAAAATTGAGGTATCCAAAACTACTACTCACTTCTCAGAAACTTGGCCTTGCCTTTACATGAATCAAGAAAACAAAAATCCGGAAAGCAGAATCCCCAAATTGGCTGTGATGTCACATATAAAGGGTCCCTAGTAATGTCAGTAAATTAAATTAGCTGGTGAAAAAGGAGTAAGTGAAAGCTGCCAGCAGGGTGGAGCTGCCGCAGCACCCCAGCACGGACCATACCCCCCATACCTTCTCCCTGCTGCATGCATGGTGGAAGACAACCTTGCCCTAACGGAAACCCACATCAGCCCTTCGGCAAATGTTAGCAAGGAGTGTCATCACCCTCATTTGTTCTGCCTTCATGCTGTATGTATCAGCAAGTTTTCCAACTTCAGAATAATGTCTCAACTGGCGAGGGGGCTAGAAAGGTGGAAAGCCTTTCCACAGGGCTAAACAGAGCCTGCCCCAGGTTCACAACTTTTCTCATATGGTTCCTGAAGGTATTTATTTTGCAGAACCATTCAGCATTTAGTAGAGCTACAAAGAGAAAAACATGTTCTGATTTTTGGTGACAAGGCTTTTTCATGGTACCTTCCAAAAATTTTTTTGACACATTCAAATAGAAGCACTCCATAAGAAGGGTTAGAGACATGCTAAGTTGTTATTGTCTCTGAAGAACAAGTCTGTGTTCTCTGAGTAAAGTTTTCATGTAGCAAAGGACGAGGAAGACTGGTGATAAAAGGGATAAGTGCTACTGATGGGCCCAATGCCATTTTACTGTACTTGACTGTATTAAAGAGTGCAAGGCCTTGAAAAGTCACACTAACAATGTAGAAGAGACATTCAGTCAAAGGGATATCAGTCTGGTCGTTACAGGAGATCCCATAGGGAGAAAACCACAAGAAAGTAAAACATTCTTTTCTTACAAGATTTTGAGAGCATAAAGAATGAATATGCTTGATTTCATTTTTAAAACAGTCAGCTCTGCCCTCTTCTGTGCTGGGTATCACTTGTGACTAGTAAGAATATATCAACCACGATTACTTTGTAAGCTAAGTTCATAGCAAAGTATATAATAGCACATTGAATCCACAAAATAGCAGAAGGGGCCTACTCACATGCCTATGAAGTATCTAGCTCTTAATAATCACTCCAGTTTACATGCGGGAAACCAAAGCAAAAAGGGTTGGGTTAGACTTGAAACTGCCTAGGCATCTGGAGTCCTTCTTCCAGCATGATCAATGAAAACTCACAGTCAGTCAAGTTAGTCCTTCACAGCTCAGCCCCGCTTCTCGCTAGATCATCCTAAGAGTGACCCAGCAGAGTGCCTCCAAGGGGGGAAGTTCAGAAGGTGTGCTCCCAAAGGTACAGGTACATGACTGCCTGCTTGCAGGATACAGCAATGTCCATGGCTGCAATTCAACAACACAGAGGTGGGCCTCTCTTACAGAAGAGCCCCATAGTTAGACCACTAGGCAGATACAGGAATATATTTCTGCAAAACAAAAATGCAGGTGTAAAACAGATGAGGAGGACTCCCATTTGCAGCTATTCTGCAACCTAGTGCCTGTAGCTTTCCCATGAAACTGGAGTTTGACTCTCCTCCCAGACCACACTGGTGGATGATGAACCTGCATTTCCTGGGTCTGGTGTGGCTCCCTGTCTGACATGTCGGCAGGTCTGTACTACAGCACCCACTTCCTCCTTCCCATTGCATAGCGAGGTTAGGCACGTGCTCAAGGCTATGTATTCCCCTCCAGAGCAGGCCAAGTATTTAAAAAGTCTGTGCTGTGACCTTGCACTGTGTCACTTCTCTCTGTTTTTTAATCTAGCCCCAAGGAAATTGTTTAGGGTCATAAAGGAATCATTAGAGGCAGCAATAGAAGTGCTTTGCCAATCTCATATGCAGACCACACCTTGCTACTCACTATATAAATGCATATTTTAAGATTCAGGACTTAATTCTCTTTTCCAACTGCTTTAAAGCAACTTTTAGGACATAGGATGGAATACCGTATGAAGGTTTTCATGCTAAATTTGAAGTACATTTCTGTGCTCTCATGATTCTGATTCCTTTTTCATGTCTGCCCAAAAACATATTGAGGTAATATATACTATAAACAAAACAAATGTCTTTGAAGGAGGACTCAGATGCTCAGGAAGTGCTTTGCCGTTTGTGGTTCAATCTGTTTCCTCTTGAGTTTAATCTGACATGTTGGGTTGTTAAAATTTGCATGGTGCTTTAGATATTTTGAATTAGTCTTACTAAGACTAATTTAGCTTCCATTTAGACGTATTTTCCATTTCTGTTACCTGGACTTTCTTGTTAATCAGAGAACAAGTCATGAGTTGATAATGTATTAATAATGGGGGAAGGGGGGAACAGAAAGGGGATTATCTAAATATGAATAATCAAAAATAATAAGGTTATCTAAGTAGAAAACTCAAATGAAATCTGGGCATCCTGGAGTCAAGAAGAAACCTGACATCAAATTCAGTAAGTCAAGATTTGATCTTTGACATTTATAATTCATTTCAGGCCTGTTATGCACTCTGAAATATACACCTGCCTTTGTTTCTAGTTAATTATGTAAAGGTTTCAGGAAGTTATGTTGGTAAATAGAAATAATAACCAGTGTTGATTCTAATATAACACAAAAGACATAAAAGAAGGATCATGAAGAATTGTAGAAATACGTGTCGAATGCCTGAAGGGATCAATTCACAGGAAATTAATGAGTACCCAGGAGGGGATTGAGAAGAAAGCAACAGAGATTGAGTACGAGACCAACAGAGCAAATGCAGAAAGAAGTAAACAAAGAGACTAAGGAATGAAATGGGATGTCAATAATGAACAAAGAAAAATTCAAGGCATTAGAAAATGAGGAGAATTTAAATGAGCAATCAGACGAAGGAAGGCAGAAAAGCAAAAAAGGCCAAAAAAAGTAAGGGATAATTAAAAAAATAAGGTACCATTGAAAAAGAATGACAACATAATATACGAAAACTTAGCAGCATGTCAAATTTTAATTATCTTTTGGATTACTAATTAGACCTTCTCATTGATTCAACGAAATGACAACCTTTCAAGAGTTTAAATGTTACATGGTTTTTTTTTCAATCTGTGAGGTAGTCATCACTATGGAGAAGCAAAATCCTGTAAAAAAGCAGAATGGGACATTTATTGGAAGACAGCCTGTAACCCTTAATATTATAGGACCCCTGATTAAAATTCTGTCCTCACTGAACAAAACCACAGAACTTTCAATGACATCAGTGGGGTTGGATTTTACACTTGTTCACAACGAATATGCCTCTTTGAGAAAGAGATATATCTAAAATGGAAATTATCTTTAWTAATTGTTGATAGTCTTGATTGGAGCAATTACTGTTCCAATAATGTAAGAAAAAAGAGAAGCAATGCACCTATTACAGCAGAGACACAATCGCGTGATACACAGCAGTGATACTTACAGGGCTGATTTGCTTTTACTCAAACAAGAGACAGAAAGAAGCTGGTTAGCACAGAGCTGATGTTGTCACCTACATGGCACCTTCTCTTCATACTTCCTTCTTTGAGGACCACATCTCAAACACTGACGGTAGGAGGAAACACGGGCTGCTCCCTGGTAGCCTCTTAAGCAGCGGCAGTGCTTACAGCAGGACAAAGATGCTACAGTTATCTTTGGAAGCTAATGCCTGGACCAGAGTGCAAAGGAAGATACCTCGAGCTTTGCTCCTGCTCCATTAGGATTGTATGCAGAGAATGCCCTGACTGTCCTACAGGTTAAACAGAAAAAGCCATTGTATTCTTTTTGCTTATGCTAGCTGTAAACTGTATGTGTTGAATCTCAAGGAGATATAAATGAAGATGCATTAGCCATGGGGACATTAACTCATTTTTCTATTACTGCTTTTACTGAAATTACTTCAACAGGTAGTTATTCATTTCAGCCGGAGTCTTAAATCTTTTTCCTCAAATTCAGGGGGGTTGTTTGTAGAATACACACCACAGTGAAATCAAGCACATCAAAATCCAGCCCACTGCCAAACCATGAACCTTTGATAGGATTCAATATTTAGATACTCTGGAATAACCTGGGGAGCCATCTTTTTCTGTCCTCATTTGTTTTCCTGTTAATTTTAGCAGTTATAAATAATTCTTCCTTCTGACTTTTCTTAATGCTTAATTAGGGAAGAAGACAGCTGATATAATCTTTTTAGAGAATCCAACACTAAATATAAATGCCATTTCAACAGAGATGTTGCTATTGATTAGGTATAATTAATATTATATTTAAGATGGACAGAATTCAATTACATTGATACTGTATATCTAAGGAGCTCTGATAAATTAAGTACTCCTGTTTATACCTCAGTAAGTGAGAACAGAATGTTATTCTATATATTGCAGCAGCACAGAAAATACGCCAGAGCAAACAGTCTAAAGTGAAGTCTAAAAATGATACACATCTAATTATGCACTCGCAAAAGACAAGGAAAGACGATATCACTAAACAAAACTGGACTTGAATCTGTAGTAAAAGTGCTCTGGAATATCTGAAGTTTTATTGGAAATGAGAGAAAAGTTCAAAGGCAAGCTAATTTCCATTTCTGCTGTAGAAAAGAAGGCAGTGACAGAATTCATCTCGCGCAGTAATCTTAGCATTCCTCACAAGTGACTCAGGCCTGCAGAACAAAACATTCCCACTATCTGATTAGAGAGACATCATGTTTCCCATACTGAACCAAGGAGAAAAGCCCTAGCAGCACAGCTTTACTATTTTCATCCTCATTAATCTGTTTGCAGACCCTTCAGCTGTTCAGAGCCTCAAACAGCTAAGAAAAATAGTTTCTATTTACAAACAAAAATTAAACTAGCCCTCACATGTATAATTAGCTTAAGCCAGAGCATTCATAAACAATTATTTAAAGATTTATAATTTATTATGATAATCCTTGGTAAAAGCGTCTTAGAACCACAAGCAGCAGCAAAGTAGAAGAGAAGCTAATATTGCCATAGCAATATGTGTTTACACACTTAAGAGATATAAATATATATTACATGACAACAGGCTTAAAAAAATCCACTCAAGCAGGCAATTTCCTTGGTGAGCTGTAGAAGCAAGTAAGGTCAGAAAGCCATCTGCAGCAACTGAACTTTCACAATCACTTGTGGCACAAACGATTTCTTTTTTTAATTAATGCCCGATTCTTTTAGGAGTGCTGAACACGTGCAATTCGCATTAGCTTCAACAAAAGGCAACATGGAACTGGAGAAAAAAATTTTCAAGGGTCAGCTTTGCAAAAAAGACTGACAGTCCTGATGCTTAATTCTTGAACGCTCACCTCTCACAGCAGAGCCTACCATGCCACCCAACCAAAAAAGGGAGCTGCAGCCCACAGCAGTCCCGGCTGCTGCCGTGTCGAGTAAGCAGCTGCTTAAACTAGCCCACAAGAATTAGCAGTTGTGGGGTCCTAACTTCTATTATTTCAGTGTTAAATGACTAAAATCATGGACTAGGAGAGGCCTGTATCATACCAGCTCTCAGCCTGGAGAGCTCATCAGGATGCCGGGGCCAAAAACTGCACCCTGGGCATTGGAGCCCCATCCTCCAGAGGCACTGCCACCAAGCGCGGGGTAACTCGGGATCTACCAGAGAGGAGAGGAGCGGGGAAAACCCAGCCGTTCAGCCCAACAACTCAGTCAGCCTTCCTGACTGCTCTCCTCCCGCGGAGTCGATGCGCCAGAGCTGCAGGAGCAAGGGGCTGATGCAACCCAAGTGCAGCTGAGAGATGTGGGAAATGGGAAAGGCCAGACCAACGCCTTATCAAATTTGCTGGTATGCCTCCTAAACCCGTAACAAACAACTGTGGTTTGTCAGCTTATTCGTAAATGTGCACCTAACGGGACACTTCAGGTGGATGTTAAGGTAGGAGCTGAAGGAAAAGTAACTAAGCACTGAAGTATAACTTACTGCCTTCATAAAACACATCTGGGAGAGCAAGGCAGAAGACCCAAAAAAGCCTGTTGCAGGAGCAGATAAACAAAGCTTAACCACTCCCCAAAAAATAAGGAATCAATATGAAATAATTTAACTATAAAGAACACTGATGGTAAGCAACAGATTGCAATTTATTCATCTTACAAGTATTTCCCAACACAGTTACTCAGCTGAACTTCTGCTTTGTTTTTTATTAATCTGACATGAAGGTTTAATTCAGAATGATTTCCTCTACTTTTATTTATACACATGGGAACCATTTATAATTCAGATCTGATTTTTCACTGTGTGGCTGAAATAAATTTACCAGTCTAATCTGAATAGCTTTTCTCTACCAATTTAGGTCTTTCGGTAATTGCTTTTTCACTACATAATGTACTGAGAAGAGATTGACATTACTGAAAATAAGCGTACTGGCAAGCAAGAGAGACAAATTATTAAAAATATATATTTCAAGTTTTATCAAGCCAAGTCCTCCTATTATGAACTTTATTTCCAACTTTCTTCCACTCTTATTTATCAAATATTTTATTACATTCTACTGGAACAGAAATGTTGTACAAGGATACAAAATGTTCTTTAAGTCTTTTCCCTCTCTCTCTCCTCATCTTGCTTATTGTGTCAATTGCCCTACTTCACAGCTCAGCTGAGAAGTTACAGTAAAAAAATGGAGGCAAAACAAATTAAAAGAACGCAATCATAAAACATGCAATGTTTTGCAATTTCAGAGAGACTCAATGAGTTCTTCCACTTCTCACACTATGGTTTATGACACAAGACAAAAGGATGGAATTTAAGTTATTAACAAACTTTCCCGTCTATCTCCGGTATCTCACTGTGGTTTACAAAACCTGTAATCTTGTTTCGTTTTCTTTCCTTTTTTTGGTCGCTGCCGAGTTTGGCAAAGACAAGGATGAAGTGTCTCCAAGACATGACCTATTTGAAGCTTTCAAAAAAAAAAAAAAAAAAAAGACTTAAAAAAAAGACTTATCTGGAACATATAGGCATTTATATGAAAAAAATAAAATACAGGTTGGTTACTAGCTAGGTGTTAATCTTAATAATCTGTCTGTCAACAGGTTACAAAGAAAAGAAGGTGAAAAGTGAAAGGATGTGCRCAGAAAGCATTCTGTTATAAATTGCATTAATTCAACTAATAAGTTCCCAAAATGATTTTAAAAATGAATGCCTTCAGAAAATGTGTATATTTCAGACTCAAAATTATGTATGTGTAAATGAAAAATTATAATAGAGTTATTTCAAGCAAGAATACAACACAGGAATATTTATCTCTTCTAACAAAGTTAGGAACTCCCCAATAACTTCCTTGCCCTCCTGTTCCCAGGTGCTCAGTATTTCTGTTGAGAAGGAGAGCCAAGGGAGTATCAACAAATCCACACATATCCATTTCATTTTTTCTTTCATTCAGAGTGCACCAAGTATCCTAATCTGCACATATGCAAACATGCATATTTACTTACTTTCCAACCCTTTAAGCACCTTTCATAAATATACAGTATATTGATGTGGACTTGGAGAAGGATTATAGAAAACTTTTCCCAGAAAAATGTATGTAATTCCTCACTACACCTGACAGCTTCAGAATTAAGAAAAATAATATCCAGCAATTGGAATCTTAAACCTAGATGAACCACAACCCATCAGGGCAGAAATGGCAAATCTTTTAGTTTGGAGTGACTGCTGTTCTAATGCTTTAGAAAATCTCAACCTTATTGGAAATATACCTCTCAAAAAGTCACTCTGACACATCATATAGAAAAGCAATAATAAAAAACACTGTTTATCTTTAATAGCTGAAAAAAAATAAAAGGTAATGCCAATATTCTCAGGCTTTGTGTAAAAACAGGGATACTCAAACCACTGAAAAGCGAAATAATGTGCCACAAATAGTCAGTAAAAGAGAAAAAAGAATACCCATTTCTCCTTACACATTACATTGTTCTCAGGAGATTCTACCTTGATTTAAAGTCCAACAGACTGAACATTAGAGCAATTTGAAGTTAAGATTTGTCATAATGCCATTATTCATTATAGAGAATTGAAGTGTTTTTTTTTCTGATCAGTATTTTAAACAATGAATTAGAATGCATAGAAAATTAAATGCTAAAGAAACAATCCTTATACAGCTCCTGATCTTAAGCTATGACTTTTTAAAAAGATGTCTTCAGGTATGTTTTATGCTATCAGTTTTGTTAGTAAAATACCAAAAAGTTTACAGTGAAAATGGGCAACTTGTGTCAGTGGGACTACACATACTGAGTTCAGTCACACTGGATTTTAATTTTAAGCTTGCTACTCCAGAAAAGCCGTATAACTACTTTCATGATAGATGACAAACAATATCACCCACATCCTTTATCACCGTAATTAGCCATTCACTTCTTCCATTCAATTAAGGATTGACTTCTTGATCTACAAAATCTCCTAGACACCCACCAAATCATGCATGACCTTCTTGTTCCACTGCTTGTTCAGGGATCTTCTTGGGAGTCATTTGCCTTGCTCCCTGTTGATCTTGAACCTTTCCTTGAAATACTTTTCTTCTAGTCCATCTGCCTGAGTAGGTTCTATGTACTCTTTCCCTAATCCCCTCCTCCTAGACTTCTTGATTCTCCTTGTGCGTCTTCTTTCTCATGTCCTTTATGCCCATGCCACATCCTAGTAATGTGCTAACAGAAGGAGGACAACTACTTTGAACACACATGCATTAACCTTTCAACTATTACACTGCTTCTCCTCTTCTTACTCAAATTATATTCATTATTTGTTTTCTGATTTCTTCTTAGCTCGAAGTATGGGCAGACAGGACAGTTACGGCAGCACTGCCACAGTGTAAATACTGTGGTAAACTTACAGCTGACAAGTCTACCTTGCATATATTCACACTGCCACCCCATAATGAACATGGAATAGTTTACAAAGGGACAAGCCACTTTCCATGTATCATGGAGTAAAAGCATTTGTAATGGACAGTAACTACTTAATAGCTGATATGCAGCAAGTTAACATTTTCATTTATTTTGATGTAATTTGCTTTCATTTCAAAATGTAAACTCTTCAAGAAAGCGGTTTTAGGCCTAGCTGTCGCTTATACCGTATATGTCACTTATACCATTATAGCTGTAAATTTTCTATTAATATTAGCTGCTTTACATAGCCAGAGAAATGCAAAGAAACACTAATGCAAGTGACAATCAAACCTATTACATTACATTTAATGGAAAATGTAGCAGAATGTACCTATGATATCACATAATAAAATAATCTTCCATCTGAGACAGCGTCCACCAAACCTCACAAAAAGCCTTGTTTTTGTTATTTTTTTTAACCTTGAGGAATCTTATCTGATAGTATTCTTTTCTGTGAAGAAGACTGAAAATTACCCATTCTGGTCTCATTATAAATAATATAATATAACCAAGCATATGCTGGCAAAGAAGGTCAGAAATCTGCTGCTGCCACATTCCAGCCATTTTATAAAAAGCTACAGGACCCTAAAAAACATTTAACAACAAAATGTGATGATTTATTTTAGAATAGCTCTATAATACATGCTAACTAGTCTCTGTCTGTCTTTGTGGAGGAGGCAATAGATGTAGTAGCAGCATACACTAGATGTGAATGAAACAAAATTAAAAGAAATCTCCAAATGCTCAGTCATACAACAATACCGAGTACCTGAAAAGCCAGAAGTTCCTTGGATGTTTAATGCTGAACTTTCATGATTTCTCAGGACCAAGTTTAAAAGACCTTTATATTTCTTAGTACCAACCCATTTACATTTAATGTAAACCTATCTACTTGATAGTGTACTCTGGGAAATGATAGCAGTATTCTGTTTTTGAATAAATCTTTACCTTTTCAGTCCACACAGATCTTGCTATCTTTTTAGCTATATACGCCTAGAGCTTGCTTTGCATGAATTAATGTGGCTTTACAGTAAAAGCTGGCTTAAATATCATGAAGAGTTGACAACAGTTAAATAAACTCTGTGGAATGCAAAGCTCAGAATTATATGGAGACTGCCTGAGATTACCCCACCTGGCAGCAAGACTACGTCACCCTCAAGCAGAGACCACCGCAGTTGCTAATCCCTACCCTTCAGCAGATAAATGAGATGATTCCAAGGTAGTGGCTCATGTAAATATTTTGAATGTTGTATGCGCAAGGAACATAACTGGGCAGTTGGGTGCACGAGCATTATAAATACTACTCTGAAAACACGGAAGTTTTAATAAAACCGATTTTCACAGTTCTCTCATTAGTCAAGTCCCAGAGTGACAAGCAGATAGAACATCTTAAAAATGAGGCAGAAGACAAGCCACAATTCACAAGCACATCTAAATAAGCTGGTGGTTGTCTCTCAACTTTTCTCATTGAACAGTATCAAAGGAGACTAGCTGCGTTTCTTCAGAGCTAATGAAACAGCTTCAAACAGATGTTCATTTCTCCCCCTTGCCTCGCTTCTCAGGTCTTGCTTCCCATATGCCTTTACATATCTGAGCCTGCCCCTTTCTTGGACCACTAGCTCTCCTTTTCCCCTTAAATCTCATACACCAGTCAATCTGCCCTCTAATCTGCTGCCTGCACATGATGCCGTCTCGTTCTACCTATTTTGAAACCTGCACGTGTCTCCTCTCATCGCCTGCCAGCTGCCAGGCCTCTGCCCGCCCCAGCTCCCAGCTGTGGCACATACACGGCGCTGCCCGGGACGGGAATGCCGCAGCACCACAGCAGGAGGTCAGGGGCCTCCAGGGAACGGCATTGCCAAGAACTGCTTTAAAAGACGATTAGGCAATATACATTTCCAGCACGCAGGCCAATCCACATCATAGCTTGTCTCTGTGTGTACTTACCACATCCAGGGAGATAATAAGACAGGCTGAGAGAGGGAGAATTTCCTTTGGGTTGGGAAGCTGTCTGGAGGAGGAATTAAACAGTGAGGACAGACTTTACCCTCGGTGCTGGGCCTCTGCCAGCACAAAGCAAAGGGATGAAAGGATCTGACCTCTGAAACTTGCCTCAGGATTAATTGAGCTTCTTAACATTGTGTACGAATGTAACTGTTTTGATTGTGGCTTACTGTCCTCCTAGACCGTAATAAGATTTTTTTCTCTCAGCATAAACCAACAGTCCAGCCTATCTTGGGACTGCATGCACACTTCCTGAGTGAGCTTCTCCTCTGTGCAACATGTAACTGTCACACTGACTCCCTTCCTCACCAAGGAGAAACAGTTCTTCTGATCCACAGACAGGTCTTGCGGTCTTGCCAGGGCCATATTTCTTGCTGACACCGCCATGGTGCACAGCCAGGTCAATATAAAAAGATGTATTCTTATTGCACATGAAAATCTGATACAGTAAGGAACCTTCAGATAAATTTTTTATGATTTGTTTTCAAAATCTGCCCGCTCTCTTCACTAACATGATTGGGCTTGAAATTTTTCCTCTCTCCACACAGAAGTTACCAGGGAAGTCTTCTCAAAGCTAAATGTGAAAAGGGTAAGGGCTGGGCTCCAACATCTCTACCAGAGAAAGATAATATGGAAGTGTAAGAAAAGAAGAGTTGTTTTGTAGCTTCTACGAATATGTGAAGTGATGGAGAGTCAAAAGCAGGTATTGTCATACTACCTGAGAGAAAACATCATGCTGCCTGAAGACAAATAGTGATCTTCTTAACTGACCGCAGACAGAGCCAATCTCTTTACCCACAGTGACAGGTGAAAAGTGATCTGCCTTTTCAAACACTCTACCTCAAACCCTTTGGTTACTGACGCTACCAAAAGTTTGTATTGCCACTGTACCCGTACACTGTAGTCATAATGGGCTCCTACTGTGCTAGGTTCCAATCTCCAAAATTTCTCATCAAGAAGTTACTCTTCCCACTCTTATTATGGCATGTAACATGCAAGGACAGTGGCACACATTTGGGCATATACCATTCATAAAGTACATGCCAACCACTACCCCTCAAAAGACCCCATGCCTTGTTTCTCAATGTTACCATCTTTGACGGACTCTGGAATACAGCCACCAACTCCAGGGAACAGTGCCACACAGGACAGATCATGGAGTTTTCTCATTTTCAATTCAAAGAGGACAGCGATACTGCAAAAAATCAGCCTCTGTGAACTTCCAAATACCCACTGGGAGATTTGTGTTTAGCAAGAATCGTTTCACTACATAACAAAATCCTACAACAATGTGACATTGCTAGCCACTGACAGTTAAACAGAAACTCATTCTTTCTCCACTGGAAAGAGTACCATTAAATCCTTTAATTACTATGAGCTAGAACTGTCTCCCTCTGGTTAAAGTTTAGCGAGGACTATATGTGCAGAGTTCTCCATTTCATGAGTAGAAGATGATTTCTGAAAGATGTTCTGCCAATTCAGTAAACACTAAGCAGTAGAAGTGAGCAGACAAATCCTTAAGTGGATGCTTAAACTATTGAGGCTACTGCCTCAGTTATGAAGTACATTTCTGTTCTCTTCCAAGAGGTCTTGCATGCAGCCAGAGCTGGCAAGTGCTGTAGTGAACTCCAGTGGAACTAAGGTGCCAGAGGACTGCAAAAGAGAAGAGCAGGGCCAGGTATCTGTGGGCCTAATCATCTAACTGTAATGAGGAATTTGAAGCCTGTTCATCAGAAACAACTCTCCTCTGCATACTGGGCAACAGTGGAGAAACTTTAAAATGGGAGCAGCAACCTTTAAAAGGAAATGGGAGTTAAACTCTTCTCCTCCAACATGTCCTTACCTTATTTCATATATCTATACATTTATGGCCAGGCTTCATGTACACATAGTTAGCTCAGTCCAGTTCTTGTAGAGATTCCTTTGTGGAGAATTGACAAGTACTAGCAGTTCAGTTCAACAACTTTGTGAACGTTATCACATAAGATGAAAGTCACTCAGCCGAAGGAAAAACAGACACCTTCAGAAAGATATAGAGTCCCTTCAATTATTAATCATTTCTACATCAGCATAAATAGGCCTGGCTCATTCGTTGTTCTTGTGCACCTCCAAGAACATATATTCACAGCCACCAAACAGGGCTACAAGGAGATGACAAAGCATCCCAGCCTGTAACACAGGAAGTATATGACTAATCGACTGATTCTGTGAAACACCCAAGAGGAGAGGAGAGGCTCTCTGCTCTTCCTGCTCAAGAGCTCCAAACTCTGTTCCTTTTTCACCCCTTTCCTTTCTCTAAGTGGAGATGGTTGGTACAGCTGTTTTTATCTCAGCTACAACAGGACTCCAGAATTGGTTCATTCACTTTCAACAGCTGTCCTATGCTCTTCTTCAGCATAGGCACTCATCACTGTCATCAAAACAGTCTGCAGTTAGAAGATACCACCAGTCTTCCTTGTGATCTAATTAGCAAAATAAATACTTTTTAATTCTCATTTCAAAGTCCATCTGCTTTTTGTACTGAAATGTTATTCTCCAGAACAGTTATTGAATATTTATAAGTGTTAATGTATACACTCAGGCATTTCTCTTTTCTACTCCTTATCTAGTTGCTATTGTGTAAGACTGCCTGTTGATGAATAGCTAGAGGCAAGTTTAATTCTTCATTATTCTGGTGAACATTTGAAGCAAAACAAGTGACTACATGGGAGTTTTCATCAACCTAACTCAGGGCAACATGCATTTTTCAGCACTACAACACCATCAAGAGCCTGAAAATGACTAAACCTTTTAAATGCTGCACATCTACAAGATAAAAATATCTGCTGGCAGCAAGTCAGGGAATAAAGTTTTACATTGGACTTTCATATTCATTTAATTAATTTGGCTCTAAAGTACAGTTGCAATATTAACTGTTTTCATTACTGCTGCAAGGTTTTACATGGAAAAAAAAAAAAGAATTGAATTGTTCTCTTGTCATCTTACTGCAACTTCAAGCCTGGGTTTCAAGGCTTCAGTACTTTTGAGCATTTGTCTGTTACAGTAATTATTTCTTTCATTTATTGGCATTATAAGGGCGATAAAAGGTCTGGACTGTTGACCGGAAAACCAGGATTTTCATTTTGATATTCTTTGCCTTCAGAAAGGTAGAACTACATCTTTTCATCTGACAGAAAGGAAATATTTAATGCTTTTTTAAAAGCATTGTGGCGTAAAATTGCAGAGAAAATGTCAAAGAGAACATCTGATTTCCTGGCCTTTGTTTCAGAACATTATTCCAGTTTGACAAAGTTTTCACAAGATGTCTTTTATGTCTGCATATAGGATTTTTTGGCCTTGAAACATACATAAAGTTTTTCAGCTTTATTTCATAAACATGAAAACATTAAGAGTGTTGAGCTGAAATCTCCCACATTTTAAAAAAAAGAGTTAAGAGTAATTATATCTACCAATCCTGCTCCTGTATATCATTAATTTTGTGGTTTTACAAGCAGGTTTTTATGATTATACAATATTTGTTTCATTTTCTTAATGTCAGTGAAAGGCCCTTATACACAAGAGAGAACACATATATACAAGAGAGAACACTGGACCAATAAACTAGGCAATGAAACCAACCAGCAACAGACCTGCTCCAGATCTTGAGAACAAGACCAATTCTCCTTGTGTCCGAACAGTTTGCATACAAATGCACTTTTTGGTGTAGGCACTAGTATACGCAGGATAAAGAAAACTTAGTACAGAACCAAGCCTGTGTATTCCTTCATGTGCACAGAGCACGCAGTACTGATCTTAACTCTGGGGCCATGCTGTCTAACAGATCATTGCCATTACATCACGTTGCCAACATTAGGCCCCACACCAGCTATACATGTCAGATGCTGCAAGTGTCAATGGGATATGCAGCCTGCCTATGGCTGGACTGCCCTTCGGATAGTGTGGGCACACCACACAAAGGTGCACCAAGTCAATGATACTGTTGCATGGATTGGGACCAGGGACTACATCATGTCATGTCCTCTACACCTCTGGGGACACTTAGGCATAATGCAAGAATTGCCCAGCACACAAAGTGAGCACGCCAGGACCGACCAGCTGGTGAGCAGCTTTGCAAAAAAGGCTGTGGGGGTCCTGGTGGACAAGTTGACCATTAGCCAGCAATGTGCCCTCGTGGCAAAGAAGGCCTGGGGGTCCTGGTCTGCATTAGGCAGGGCATCACCAGCAGGTCGAGGGAGGGGATCCTTCCCCCCTGCTCAGCCCTGGTGAGGTCGTACCTGGAGTGCTGGGTCCAGGTCTGGGCTCTCCAGTACAAGAGAGACATGGAGCTACAGGAGCAAGTCCAGTAAAGGGCCACAAAGATGATTAAGTGACTGGAACATCTCTCATAGGAGGAGAGGCTGAGAGAGCTGGGACTGTGTAGCCCAGGGAAGAGAAGACTCAGGATCTTATCCATGTATGGTAATATCTAGTGGAGGGGAGTAACAAAGACGGAGACAGACTCTTCTCAGGGTCCCCAGTGACAGGATGAGAGGCAACGGGCACAAACCGAAAACCAGGAAATTCCTCTTAAACACAAGAAAAAACATTTTACTGTGAAGGTGGTTGAACAGTGGAACAGGCTGCCGAGAGCAGTTGCAGAGCCTCTGTCCTTGGAGAGATTCAACACCTGACTAGACACAGCCCTGAGCAACTTGCTCTTGCTGACCCTGCTTTGAGCAGGGGGTTTCACTAGAAACTTTTAGAGGTGCCTTCCAACCTCAACTATTCTGTGATTCGGGGGGGGGGGGGGGGGAATAGGAGAGAGAGAGAGAAAGAAAAAAGGTGCTTCTAATATTTCTAGTACTTTTCTGGTATAAGTCGTGTTAGGCACTACTTGTAAAACTGGCAGGAATGCACACAGAGAAATATGATTTTTAAGCTGACAGTGCCATTTATTGAGGCTTATCAGTAGATTCGAGCAAGTTATTACTTTCATTCTCCACCCTTCCCAGTGGAAGGAAAAGCTATTTTAAACCCATAAAACTTCTTCTGTCAGAAAAACAGAAACTTTTATCTACAGTAGTTTACCAACCAGCTGAAAAAATATAAGTGGCAAAATATCATTTAGAAAAATAAATTAGCCCATTATGGTATTTTCTCCAAAACTCTACCATCATCCTTGGATTTTTAAGGAATATTAACATGCTAATTAGAACACTGTTGAAATAAACAGTGCCTATCCTGATAAATACCTACAACCAAAAGAATATTTGAAGTTATTATGAAAACAAATTTCTTCATAATTCAAAATGCTAGTATACACTTTTTCACTATGCAACATAAGAAAGTGTGCTGGCTGCACACTAATACTTCATCAAAATGTGGCCAATAAAAATTGCTGCCAAAAGCAAGAGGTCTCCTTTAGGGGACAAACAAAAAATGAAATAATATACAATGCAGTAAAAACATTTGCCTGAGTAACTCATTATCAAACTAGACAATAAATTAGTAGGCTAATAAATCTTACAGTTCAAAAGAAATCCATCATATTTTGAGCTTATTTTACTATTTTGTGCCAATGATGAGCCTGACTCACAGAATTTAGATTCAAATCTGAACCTGAAGTTGCCTAAAATTGTGGCTAGGGAAGAAATCCAAGGGAATGGCTGTGGCCTTTCACTGCAAACCAAAGAAAACAATTTTCAAAATAAAAAACGACATTTTCTTCATTCACAAAGCAATAAAGATAAGCAAGACTGTTTCTTCCTCTAGGGAGTTTATGTTCATTGCACTGCCTTGAAATTCCTCCAGAGTGGAGTGGTATTTTCCTTTCGGACTCAAGGTAATTGACAGACACCTCCATGCAAAACCCACAAAGGCCGGTGTCATTTTGATCCCAAGACTTAGCTCGGAGCAGCACTGCCCTGACCAAGTCTCTTGCCTTACCCTCTTGTCGAGATGCTTTTCTACAAAAGCTGTTACAAGTCTGTGTCTCCTGACTATGTTTTCCCACAGAGAGGGATTCCAAATTGCAGAACTAGCTAACCGTGAACATAACTACAAATGCGATACATGACTTTCACTGGTGCCAAAACAGCATCACCTATTGACTGAGAAGTTTATTCAATGTTAAAGAGAGAATAGCAGGAAAAGATGGCATGAGTCTTTATGCCTTCAACCAGCCTAGTTGACTACTAGCAGAAGTTGAGATGATGATCTTTTCATGTTTGGCAAGTGTTTACCCATAGCTGGATTTAGCTGCATCCTGTACGGTCTGTACAGTGGTGAGTCATGTTTATCAGTAATAAAATACAAGTGCAGAGTCCTATAAAATAGCTAAGGTTTTTCTGCCCTCCACCTCAGGATGATTACAAATGAAGTCAATGCACAGTTGAACAGATAGTATTAAAAGTAGTAAAGCCATTTCCAGAGGTAAATGAGACAGACATTGGAGAATGCATAAGCTGTGCTGGGGTATCTGACATTCTAGCAGTATTTGAAAAAAGGTGACAGTGGATTTTTTCAGCTAATTCCAATGAAAGAAAGGGATTGGATCAGAGCTTTGCAGATAGATGTACACTACTTAGCCACACAGAAAGCAAACGTTTTAAAAGTTCCACATATAATAGGAGTAATGTTAAAAAAACTTATCAAGAAGGATTTTATTGCATTACTTGTATTCATAGCCAGATCTCAACTCACAGACTCTTTTACCTCTGTTACAGAACAACACTGACTAAGCTAAGGCCATTCCAGAGGAGTTTCATAGATGAGAATATGCACTGAGAGATTTTACTTGCAGGAGTGACTTTTGTGTTTTTTAAGTCTAAATGATATTGCACTAAACCTGAGATAATGCTTAAATTAATAAAGTTTAGAATAGGGGAAAAAAAACAGTTACAATAGACCGTTCTATCGGCTTGCAGAGTGAAGGGCCTCATGTCCATTAACCCAACATAAGCTCCACTTTATTGAACAGTCCCACATTGAACAGAAATGGTGTTACATCTAGTGAAACTAGTGAAGCATAGTGTCTGGTGGAAGGAAAGTTAGATATAGCATGCAACCTCATCACAAGAGTCTGAAATGGGAAAAGCCAGACTTACAAAGCACACAGGAAAGAAAGTTGTCCAAAATCAACAACCAAATTCTTCATTTTGTTCAAAACCTCATACAATTTGATGGCTACACAATAGCTGTGAGCTAAGGGAGCATTCAGAAAACTGAAAGGCAAATGAGCACCCTACCACTCAGTTCCCTATTACCAAATCATATAAAATGGAAATCCAAAAAGTCTTCATCATTGCATTCTTCAGCAATTCATGGAAGCCAATTACTGACTGCTTGCAAAACACTCTTCAGATCTTTCTTTGAGACCCTAGCTCGCCTACTGCTGTACAACAGAAATACACAATATACTCCCCAACTGTCTGAACCAATTTTAAGGCAAAGAAACCATAAAATGCCTTAACTCTCTGGCTAATTTCCATGGAGCTTTGCATTTCTGCTGCCATTTCTGCCTTCCATTTTACTCCAGTCCTTCTGGTATTACATAATGCACTTATTTAATGATTTATATAGCACCTATATCCTTAGCTATTAGCCATCCTTCTTATATAGCCTTAAAAGGACTTGTTTAGATTTGCAGGGGGAGGAGGAGGAGAGAGGGGTCCTTCTGCATGTGCTGTGTCAAGGTTGTCAGAAGCCAGCAGTCTCCCAACCCTTTTTTTAAATGACAAATTATGAAAACAGTCCACATGCAGTTTCTCACTAAATTCAGTTTTATGATTCTACTTGTAGCAAGAGATAGAATCTGCATTTTGGTGAGAAACAGTATGTGAAGTATTCTATAATTTTCACTTTAAAAGGAGGCGAGAATCACTGGCTCTTCACAAACTTGACATATTCAGCACAGACACACAAAAATTTAAACAAGTCCTTTTAAGGCTGCATAGCTTCTGTCTTTAAAAAAAAAAAAAAAACTCACATATTTCCTGGACCGGGTTGCTAGCGCTTCCCAGGGCTCTTCTGTGTTCGTCTGCAAGAATCAAACTGTATTCTGTACCATGCACATGGGGACAAAAATGCCATCTCATTCCTCACCAGAGAGGAAGGGATGGCCAAGTGACACTTCTTCCACTCTCCAGAAAACCTAAAATAAAACCTTACAAATGGTTAAAAAAGGAGAGTGGTAAAAATGGAATCGGACTAATCACAGCACTAAAATGACAAGCTATTTTTTGCCCCAGTGGCAATTTCTTTGCAGACATCTTCTTTTTTGTGATGCACTTGACTACCATTTTTGTTTACTTAAGTTCTGCATTTCCTCCCTTCCTAATATACTTTAAACCCAAGAAAACTGATTGCTTCATAGGATTTTTTTTTTTTTAAGTGATCTGCCCTCGCTGTAAATACATTCCATTCAACAAAAAAGTCTGGAGATGAAAATATCCTTTAACTTTTTCAGTTTTTCTGTCCTCCAGCACATTTTGTTTCCATGGATACTCAAGGCTCTATTTTTCATTTATTCAGATTGCAAACAATGCTAATGGTCTTTACAAACAGAAAGCACCATAAATTCCTCAACGCAAGTCTTTTTCATCTAAAATTGTTCTTCTGTAAAAAGAATTTTTTTTTCTTCAAGTTTTGGTCAGAACAGGTATTTTATATTCCTGACAACAATTTTGATCAAAGAACATGACAAAGACCCACCCAAAACAGGAAGGCGAGCATAATCGGACTAAAAGGTTCTTCCAGAATGGACTGCTTTTTTAGCAGAAGCCTTCTTCTAATTTCTAACTTAAATTTATTTTTGCCTAGTTTATGATTCATTCTTTGCCATCATTGTGCCTTAACTGAAAGACTTCTTCCTTTCTGTTTATCCCTTTGATTATTACTCACGGACAATAATCACACCCTTCTCATCTTGCCTTTCACTAGGCTAAATGAAGTTATGCTCCTCCAGTCTTCAAGATGGTAGTACCTTTATTTCCTTAAATGTCTTCTTACAATTCCTCCATACATTAATTTATCTTTTTTGAACACCAGGGACCAGAAATGTACTCAGGTTCCCAGTGAAACTGTACCAGTGCCCTATGCAACTTCCTCTTCTCTATTGAAAGTCTGTCACCTGATACATCATACAAGGCAATGCGCTTGCCCGTGTTTAGAAAAGAACAACAACAACAACAAAAAACCCACAGACATCTCAAAAATGCAACAACTAGCAATGAGAACCATCAAATTATTCTGGCATAATTTGACCACGGTAAAAATCACATTTCATTTTTCCCTCATCTTCCATTCATTACTATTCGATGTCTTTAATAATGACTTCATTGTTCTAAAGCCTTTCACACCACTGATGTCAGAATAATCAATCTACAGGTGCCTGAGCCACATTTTGCTTCTTCCCAACAGTAAGAATTGTTATTCTCCAGTCATATGTTAGCAGGTCTGGAATGACTGATTTATCAAAAATATTTACAATTAGACTTTAAATTTCATGTGTCAGACCCCTAAATATTTTGAGATCATGTTTAATGATATAGCCAAGGCAAGACTTGTATGGAGAAGTAATATGTTTTACAAGAACAGTCAATACAGTTAGGGGGGGAAAAAAATACACAGACTTTTGACACTCTGGTATTCTTACAGTCATTGAAAGATGGGGATCATACAGTTCTCAGGATTTGGGCAGACCAGACACTTCAGTTCTATTCATAAGTCAGACAAATAGTATCTATTTTCCAGGCTCTCATTACTAATTATCTTGTCTTTGATACAGCAGCTTCAATGTAACCATTCTTATTAAGAATGGAGGCAGAAAATACATCTAGTTTTGTGATTATATCCAGATTATTTTTCAGATATACTTCACCTTCAGTACACTGTGACTTCACTTCAGTCCTTGTATTTTTATTTTTATGTCTGAAGAGCCTATTATTTGCATCAGTTTCTTCGGTAAAGAACTCGGCTTGACTTTTGACAATTTTAACATAAATCCTTAACTTCCTGACTTCCAAGTCACACCTTTCTTTGCAGGATCTCTGTTTACCCTTTATTTTGAAGTAGTTAATCATGCATTCACACCTCCAATAAAATGTTTTCTTCAAGGTTCAGATAGTTTGGGAGCTCTGTTTTAAAGAAATTTTATGTTGCTCCCCTTCCATTTTTTACTTCCTGATCTCTTTAGTCATGTTGATTTAACTAATTCCCTTAATTTTAGACTGGATTTTGATCACTTTCCATTTAAAATCAAGTGAATGGTAAGCATTTGCTCCAGGACTGTTTTCATAACCAGCTCTTCTACAAGGTCATTCCTACATACCAAAACTAAGCCAGAAATAGAGTGATCTCTTGATTCAATAACTATTAGGAGAAGAAATATTTTGGCTACTACATCCAGAAATATCTTTCCTATCATTATTAATAGTATCTTCTCCAAGAAATTAAAGTTTCCCATAGACATGTACCTCCCAGTAGTATTTTTTTCTCTAGCATTATTAAGGACTTCTAGGCCATACCGAAATCTGAAGTTGGTATCTCTAACAGACTCCTAACACTATCCCACTGCACCTGATAGCTAAATTTGTTCAGGACATGAAAAGCAGAATAGGGGAGACTATGTAAGTCTGCTCCACGCCATCAACCTTCCAGACCCCCAATAACTGGAGTTATCTTCTCATCACCCTCATGCCATTTTGGCACCTTGCAAACAGGTTGGGAAGCACAAGTAAAATTGTTGCTTATTTGATTCAGAACTCATGCAGAATTCAATTCAAAGTCTTTGAATACTCCCAGGGACGGGGGGAAAAAATAAATAAAATAAAATTTCACAGTCTTCACCAAGCTTCTGAAAATTTCTGAAGTTTGTGGACTCCCCCTCTTCCCCCCGATAATTTAGAGATAATTGGGATGGCAGAATAAATAGCTGATCTAACCTAAGAAAAGATTCTTATCTATTTTAGATATTTACAGATGGACAAGTTTGAAGACAATTTAGACTTGATTTGGCATTTCAGAAGCACCTTTCACCTTTGTAGTGTAACAAAGGCAGTTGTAAGCAATTTCAATGCAGTTACATTTATTAACACTTTGCATGAGTCACTATCTCAAAATGCCTTATGCTATACTTAAAATGTTGCATACAGAAATTATATTGGCATTTATTTCCTTTGAACATTTTTCTAAGTGCCACTAAAACTTCAGAGCCCTGGGGAAAAAGATGTAGGAGAGAGCTAGAGCACTTTCGCACAAAACAATGAGGCATACACAGATCTGTTCCTTTTCTTCTCCATTCAGATTCATGAAATGCCAAAGAACCCCTATGCTTAATGTCATACTTGAAGTTTTACAAGTATAAACTACGTTTCCCACAGAAACTGCAACGTATCCCTGGTGTGTGTGCACAGCACAAAGGGCCACTCCAAAGCACAGAGGTGATGATTTTAAGTCTAAAGCACAGCAATGTAAGAGAGGGATAGAGAAAACATGAATGGAAAATGTATTTATTTTTTAAATTAACTCACCTTGCAACAGAATTTTCTTAAATTTTCTTAAACTAATATGTACTGTTCTGTGTCTTTTTAATCCTGTATTTTTCTGTTCTATCAAGTTTGACAAAACAGAAACAATAGAACTAGTAAAGTAAATGAATTAGGGAGAGGAAGGGGACTGGAGAAGTTCATGTTGTTTCTTTAAGTTATAGTCAACTTTGTCAAGTGTGTATATCACATTCCAGGCAGAAGTGTGATTTTCACGTTGACTATGTATCTTTAATTATTGCTAGGGAAACGCCAAAGTTGCAGGCTTCCCTCACATTCAGCTATCGATGGAGGAGTTCATTGCTGTCACATGAGTAGTGGTGCAAACAAGAAATCTGCCCATGTGAGCAAAAGATTCCCTTGTCCTAATGACCTGTTGTTTCACTTACAGTTTAACACAGCAGAGAGGCATCTAGGAGCTTCTTCCATGGTTGTTACTCCAAGTGCAAGGAATTTTTATGAACATAAAGCCCTGGGCCTACTTTGCCAGTAGCGCTGGCACAAGGGGAGGGAGAGCTGTGGGAAGCGGGGGCACGACAGGACAGAGCTGCAGCTAGGTCTGCTCAGGTATATCCTTCTCTCTCTCCTGATTGTCTTTTTCCTTTTTTTTTCATGCCCCCATGTCTTCCAATTGCCAGCTCCTCAATCCCTCAACTCCCTCTTCTGGCCCCAAAACAGGACCCACACAAAATACACATGAAGAGAAATGCCAGCAGAATGAAAACAGTGACACAGGCACTCAGCTTCCCCCTACTCCTCTGCTTCTGGAGAGAGTAGGTGACAATCTTTTGGGGGATGCTTCTCAGAGGGATGGTGGAATAAAGCTGACTAGGGCATCTATTTAAAAGATGGGAAATACAAGGGAAAACGGGAGGTGGAAAGGTCCCAGAGGGTGGCATTCATCTGAATGAAGAACGCTGCAATGTGGATGTCCACTGCTGAGCTCAGGCTCCATTTATAGTTGGGGTGGGGGAGGGCATGAGACAGAGGACATTTTCCCTTCGACTTCAGGCCACGATATTAGCTCCCATCAGTCTGCTCTCCCAGGCAGTCATTTTTTTCCCCCGTGCATAAAGTTCACACCTGAATGAAGGAACAAGTGTGAAGCAGAGGTTATGGGTAGATCCGCAGAATGAAGAAGTCTACCAGAGCAAGAAAGAGCTCACTTCTTCAGCTAAGCAAAATGAAGAGGAAAAATTTGGATAGCTACCAGGGCAGCACAAGTGCAGTTTAAGCTAAAAGATCAGGTTGCCACAAGAATAAATTTAGGCTATTATAAAAAAATTACTATTAGACACAGGGTTTTGGAAGAGTCATTCAACTGAAGGCATAAGTTTGAAGAAAAAACACTTCTAAGACAGAGCTTGCTGAATTTATGTAAGGGATTATGCATAGCTGCTCGCAATAGAAAGGGGCTGGAATCCATGACCCAGGAGGTCCCCTGGTGTCTTACGTTCCTCGATACTGCTCAAATGGAATTTTGTTAAACCTTCCATATATTTTCATTCCAAATAAATTACTTTCAAGCTTTGAACAAGTATGAAGAACTCCAGCCTCAAAGGCTGATTTTCTTATAAAAAGACACAGTCACATCAAAACAGAGACAGCATGAATATGTTTCTATGAAACCTTTGGGGAAAGGATCAGTCCCCTAATTCACCAAACGTGGGTAATAATTGCACTAGTTTGTTTCCAGAGTGCTTTTACTGTTTGCTATAGCCATTCTTTCTAAAGAGGAAAGAGATTCTCTGGGGAACAATAATTAATAGAGTCAGTCAAGAGATCATTTCCTCTGGTCCCTCAGCTGTGCTAAATAGTACAAGTCTCCAGGAAACAGAGTAAAGTGCAAGTGTTAAAAAGAATCCAAGACACTACAAACAGGAGGAAGATGTATACTGAAGAAATAGGTGACATACAGATGTTTAAAGGAGTGTAAGAATAGTTCTTTCTTTCACTTTCTTTTTCATTTCGTTTTTATTTTTTCATTTTACACCTTTCCTTAATGCTCAAGTTACACCTCTGTGGATTTCCTAAGACTAGAAGTACATGTTTCAGTGGTCATTTAGGAAGCCTAACTTGCATACATTTAAGAGGGTATAAACCTATGGAAGTGTGAATGAGTCAGGAAACTACCAAACACTCCTGACACAAATATAAAACCATGGGACTAAAAAGTGCCTTGCAGGATCATCACAGTCTCTCCCCATAACAAGGTCAAGTGGTAGACACAGTTTTGATCCCGTAGTAGGGAAGAGGTACACAGGCATGAGAAAGAAGGTAACACAAAGCAGGCTGCCAAAATAATTACATGGCCTGAAATCCTCTGGATAAATTGTTTTTATGAATCAGATCCAGCCTATGTGCTGTAGACAGGGCACCCTCCTGCAAGCACAGCTGTGAATAGAAGTCAAGTGCAACACTGTTATTACTGTAGGTTATTATTTGCTTTATCTATACATATATCTTGGCACATAAATGTTTTCTCCAAGATGGTGAATTTTTCATTCCCAGAACTACAGCAATTATTTCTGCTGCCGTCAAAACTGCAACTTTCTCTTTTTTCTTCCTTTTTTTTAATTTGAAATTATTTTTTATGAAAGACAGAAATTATCCACTGAGAAAAGAGGTTTTTAAAGAAAAGAATTTTAGAAAAATAAATACCCAAAACCCTCAGGTGAGCACTAAATAATACAAACACTGAATATACTACACCAATGAAGAGTCACTACTAGGTATTATGTCAGCAAACCTAACCTTGCATGGCAACATTCAAGCTTCTATCTTGTGTACAAAATGCAAATTAACATAAATACTCTGCCTTTTTTTTTTTTACAGATTGCTCTTTTTTAAAGAAATCTCCATCCTCACAAAGAAGTTGCAAAATGGATAACAGAATTTGATCTCAGAAAGGTAACCGAGATATCTTCTAGCAAGAGAGAATGAGTTTTCTGTTACGCTCTCAAGAGACCAACCAGCGAGGCTTTCCCTCTCTCATGTGGTGGCTATGCCAGTGACATTATTTCATAGTGTGGTAAGTGGGTAATCTTGTGGATAACCTCAAGTGAAACACTTCCAACAGACAAGAAATAAGAGAACAGGATACACATAAACACAGCATTAAAATGAACACAAATATGCAACTAATACCTTGTAATATATATGCACATAAGAAGGATGTAAAACAGACACACATGACAGACACGATTACAAGTTTCTCTTTTCCTAAACAAGTTTCTTTCTTTTAGCATTGTTCCTCGCTAACATGGTAGGAAGGTAGGTCTGCGTTCTGGCTTGGCCTTTGCTTATGTGGGTGTGTCAACAGGGGTGCTTATAGGTCAGAAAATATTATCTGTATTTATAAATCAATCTGTGAGCCTTGCTTTTCAGCAATGTTGAGTAACTAAACTGTAGCCAAAGTCTTTGGAAACTAACAACCTCCAGGACTACTGAAAACCAACCAAGTCTGTTGAGAAAGACTCAAGATTCACCAAACATTCGCAAGATGACAGGAATTTTTTCAGCCCTTGCGTGTCAGCGCAATTTCAATGGAAGGAACTCTTTTAAAGCGTTATACACTCCCTCACTCAGCACAGGCATCAAGTAGCGGTGTGTGTCGGCAGCACAGCTGCTGCTATCACAGTGGCCGGCTGCAACACACAGGGCAGAAGCTACGGAAGACACCTATCTAAACCCTCAGTAAAACTGCATTTAGAGCTTCCCCTGAAACCCTGTGTTATTTTTCCTCCTCATTCAGAAGAAATGAGAGCACTACTGTAGGTTGTTATTGCTCAGAGCAGGTCAATATAGCAGGGCAGTAGTAGTCCTGACCTTCAGTCTTCACTCAATTTGCTTATTCATAACCATCACAGAGCTTGAAAGCACCATTCACAGGGCTGGGACCATCTGAACCGCATGCAGTACAACACAGACAGAAAGGACAAGGCCTAATGCAAAGAAACCTAATCTTAAGACACGAGTGTAACAGAATGCCAGGAAATAAACAGACACTTGTCTTCCTACTTTTGCTTCAAGAAGAACTCTGAGGAGATTTAAAGAAAGCTCACTGTAAATCAGCCTAGGTCCTCTAATCAATACGATGGAAAAAGCCTGTTTTATTACTTGCTTATTTGGATTCTGCTTGAAAAATTAACTTACAATTAAATATTTATCTAAATATGCACTGTGATGAGTCAGAGTATTTATTGTTGGCTTGCTGTAGTCACTGTGTTTAAGTTGTATTTAAACTTGCTTTAAAATGGATCCACAAAGATAGCTAGAGGCCAGTTCAAGCAAAATTAGAGAAAGAATACAAACAGTAGGACACACTAATTCCTCACGATAACTCCTTTAACTGCAGACACTTATCCCAGAATAAATGTGACCTCCTGTTTTCCCCCTTGCTATTGCATGCTTGATGGATAAATATAAATTTTACTGAGTTAATAGAAATCGGAATAATATTACCACTGCTTGACAAAATGTTCCATGCCAGAAGACAGCAAGATGAATCACCATGAAAACAACAAGATTATTTCCTAAAACCAAGGACGTAAACACTTCCAACACTATTGCCTCTTAACGCCCCAAAATGTTTTAGACACCCTACAGAACAAGTACGGGTTCTGCTCCTAACAGTTTATAAGTTGGTTTTTATTAAAAAACTATGGAAATGACAGGCACAAAAAGGAGAACAGGCAAGATAAAGGAACTTGCATGGTTGCTTAGTTCAAAGAGGGGTACACTCTCATAGTTCTCTGGTTTTGATTTTTAGTTAGCTAGAAATAGCTTTAAGATGACACAATATGTATAAGATAACATGTTCTAAAATGTTCCAACTCTACCTGTGTGTTGATTGTCAGAGAGAAAATAAATGTGTTCGCACATCACCTTTTCCAGCAAGAAACATAATGTAACATATTTCTAATGCTACCCTCTGTAGTGTAAAATACACCACTGCATCAGCTCAAACAAAGAGAACTCTGGTTTTGCACTACAGATTATCTATGATTCTGTAGAGGCAGGAGACAGGGGGCATGCAGAAGCACAGAATGATGCAGCAGGAGAGAGGAAACACACAAATGTAAATGTAAAGAAGAAATGGATAAAAACCTATTTTAAACAAGGACCACATGAGGAATCCTAAGAATACTGAAACCAATCTCACCCTTATTAAGCAGGCACATGAATGTTGGGATTTTCAGAAGTAATAACTGAAGTCTGCTTTCAGTGATGAAGTGTGTTTTACTCCAGACTTCAGTATGAGCAAAGTTACAGCATTTCCAAAAACATCAGAGAGAACCTTTGCAACATATACTGTAAACAAAATATTATCCCATGTAAAATGAAAACCTTAGACCGGCCTAGTGCTCTTAACAGAACAGTGTTATATAAGAGATCAAACACACAAGTCTCTCAAACACACAAGACTAACAAACACAAGGTGATGACAAACCATACAAGATGGGAAAAAAGGAGGAGGGAGGAAGAGGGAATTATTTTTACATCAGCCTTCTGCATTTTTACAGCTGAAGTTCTCAGTCACAAGTGAATCTGAAGGGCTTAGACGGGTTCAAAACAGAGCCCCATCTTGTAAAATTAGACCCGCTAGACTAAAGGAAATACAATTGGGAGGAAGGAGAAGGACACGAGGCTCTCAACACACTTCTAACAAACCTATTTTGGAGAATGTGGGTTAACAAACTAAATGTAAACACACACAAAACCTAGGAGAAATGAAAAACCCTGCTCCTTCCTGTGACTTTTAGTGAAAAGCAAAATATAATTTGCAAAACCTCAGACACTGAAGTAAATAATTATCAATAGTCAACTGCATTATATTTATTTCGAAAGCCAAAGATGTAGTGCAGACTAGAGAACTGATTAAATGGTGTAAATATTGCACCAGAAACAATATGGGATTAGTTGGACTGAAAATGTGTTTTGGACAAAATCTTCTCAAAACTGTTGGGGATGACCATCTGTATTTCACAATGGCTCATTTTCTCATTTTCTTGAAAGAGACAGAATTTAAGAGAATTTGAAAAACAATAAACAAAAAGCCATACTGAGGAACAGGTTACTAAAGGAAAGGAATTCAATGATGTTTCTTCAGTTGGAATTTCTTTTCAGGCATAAATTCTACATAAAGGGCAAATGGTTTAAACAACTGGCACAAAATAAACCAAAAGAAAGATACATACGAACTCTGCTTAATGTTATATGAATGTGAAGGTAAAAGGTACCATATTTATAGCCACAGTTACAACTGTAATGACTTCCTGGCAGCAATATTTCTTGTCAAACACTTTAGGGTTATACTTAGAGACAGGGGAAAAAAAAACAAAATACACTTACTGCTCATTAGATTTGCTCACTGTATTTCAATTACTCTCTATTTACTCTATGGACAGAAATCCTGCCCTTTACCTTTATCAGCCCTGCAGAGAGAAAAAGGAGTGGGAAACCAGTCTGACTGCTGCAGCATCAAAAGAGTTTTGCTACACAGTCACAATTACTGGGTATTTTGTACTAGCAGTAATGCTTGAAAAAGAACCCAGCCTGACCTTTCAGCTGGCTAAATTTACAGGACTGGCTGCTAGAAAAGACATCTTTAAATTCAGCTGGGGACCTCTCAGAGTCACTGAAAGACAATAAATCTGACAATCTAAAGTGTAATTTTTTTCCCCACCACATCTTACAATGTGTCTGAATGCCGCTAGAACATATTTAAAGCCACAGAACTAGAAGTCTTGTTTATCCGGATTTGAGAAAATCTGCACCAATGTAAATTCAGAGTTAGATGAATTTAAATGCCTAACGGACATGCACTAAATGAAAAGGGATACAATCTGCTGTGACACACTGTGGGAAAAGCCCAAATTTACCCCACTGCAGCAACAGCGACAATCCTGACACCAGTTCAGTCTAATTTATAAACACTAGGCACATTGTGACATCTTTGCTTTAATGGTCATAAATACTGTTCTAGCCCTGAAGGATTTAAATACTCTCCAGCTATTATGCAGCCCTCTCTACAAGTAAAATATATGGTTCTGTTCATCAGGCACCACGGACAGCAAACAAATTCTGCAGATTCATGCAGAAAGACTCAATAAACAGACTCCCAAATTTCTCATATCAAGCAAGGCTTTCAGAGGCTACAGAACTATCAAAGAACTAAAGAAGAACTGCAAGAACCACTTCTGAAGTCATGGATCACCTCTACTGGGATGACTATTCTCCATTAATCAACCAATAGGAGGGAGGATTTCCCCCCAATACAGAAGATCAATTCCCATTAGCCAGAAGATCATTTGCTGATCAGAAAGGACAACAGCATCTTTGCTGTAAATAGATGCAAGCGACTCACACCCTCCTTGTTGAATTTAGTATCAAAACATTTCACAGAATAATACAGTGATAGAAAAGGACTGCATAGCTTGCCCTCTTTTACCTCTTTTTCTCCACTGTGATTCTGATGAAGAGTAATTCTGCTCTATTGTAAAATTTTTATCATCTTAACTTCCCATAAATACATAATTTGGTATTGCTTCACATAGGCTGTGTGGTAGTGCATGGAAAATCTTGAGTAAAATGCAGATGCATTCTGGAAGTAGGTAGGTAAGAGGGAAATAAAACTCTCAACTTCGCATGTAATTAGTCTGTTTTCCCATGGCCTTAGACTGAATTTCTGATTTATGTCAATTTAAATCAGACCTCTTGAATACATTTCAGGACAATGACATGAAGAAAGACTCCATAAATATTTATAGAGGAATTTTTATTGATGCTCCTCATCAGCTCTGAGAACAAAGCCAATCACTAGCAAGTTCCTGTCCTCCAGCCAGAATATCCAGCTGCAGGATCATGCAACCCCATAAAAACAAAGCAGCCCAGAATCAGCTACCTTTCAGGACCATGCATCAGAACCAATCTTGCTAAAAGAAAAAATACGCCCTGAAGCTCAACAAATTGAGGATCCACCAGTTCCCAGAGGTTCTCTTGCTGTTGAAGGCGAGGGACAAGAAACTGCCCTGGGAAAAACCCAGTGGCTTTAATTGCTAGGACATGCTGAGAACAGGATTGACTCATGAGGTCACAGGGCACGAGAGTAGGTGAAATCTTTTGCTGTTTGCTCCTAGATGATGTAGGTTTTTGTAAATGACAAGCAGCTGGAAGTAAGCAAATGCAAAGCTCAGATGTGATATGATACTGCATCTCAGCTAGCAGGAGCCTTCCGTGTTCATTCAGGAGTAGCCCCAAGCAGGCGGCACCAACGCAATTTAACCTTGAGGTTACAAGGACACAGGTTAGCAGCTCCCTACTAGAAAGGGCTATCTGCTAATTCTGAGCTGAACAGAAGTGCTAGGATGCACTGTCTGACACAGCTCTCTGTCACCCAAATGATGCTGAAAAGCTATGCAGATCCAAGTCAGACATATCGCCAGTGAAAACATGTCATCCAGATACTTACATGTTCTCGAGACCTGAAGATCCTACATCCCTTGCAGGAGGGGTACAATGTTCCTCAGGAATCAGACCCTCCCCAGCTTCATGTTTACCTCTTCTCATACAGGATGAGACAAAAGGATCTGGGTCATGACTCCTACCCCTGCTTTTCTGAGACATTGCAGAGGGCACCAAAAGTATGAGATTCAAACAGCTGCAACTCTGAAAGACATCCACTCTCCAGCAAAAAGTCAAGTCATACTCTTTCTCTACTACCACGTTTTTACCCACTGGTCCAGATGTGCTCAGATGCTGGAATGAGCTATGAACCTGAATATGAAAGTCCCACAGGAAAGACCACAAAAAGAGGCATCTGGAAGAACAAGCAACCAGCTGCGCAGGGGTTTCCCCAATTACTCACAGAGATCTCTGCTTGCAAATCAAAAAAAATCTCCTTAGTCCTGCCATAAGTTCTTCAGTACCACACTTTGCACTAAAATAAATCACTCATTTGCTTTTATTTAAGATAATTTTCATGGGAATGGGGAATGCTTCCTACATTCAATATGCACAGCTGCCATTAAAGGGATACATAATCATGACATACAAATATTAATGACAGCCAGAAATGATATAGGACATGAACAATTTACCACTGATGAAGAAAGGAAACATTTAAGCCCATGGTACCAATTAAAGGACAGTTTACCCAGAGGGTCACTGGAATGTAAGACAGTTTGCCAAGGGAAATACATGGTGTGGCTTCTGCTACAAAGCAGAAATGAACATCTCTTTGAAGACCCATGACATATTTAAGCAAGACAAGGACTGGCTGCAAGCACCTACAGTTTTCTTCCTACACAATGTGCTTTTTTTCATACATTTCTGAGTTTTTAAGCAAGCTTAATATCCACCTATCAAATGATCATCTTCAGATTCTATGTCACAGCTTGTGATTAAAAAAAAATAATAATAACCTAAGGCTTGCAAAAATATTTAACAGGAACAGACTGGAAAAATACAGTAATCTACTCAAATGAGAAGAATTTCAGCCTGCACTGATTCTGAATCCATAAGTTAAGTCATGCATAGATGAGCATAACAGGAACTTTTACAGACTAATGAGCAAAGGGGGAAAATAAACATTAAACACCATCTAATTTATTTCAACAAATTTGGCAATCTAGACTTAACACAATAAGCTTTCTAAATATGTAAACCTTTGCAAATATTATACCCTTATCAACACCAACACAAGACAACTGCAAATTTCAAGAGATACAGACACTCAAGCCCAAGTTTGAGTGCTGGATGTCAGGTGCCTAAGACATGAGTAGCCACGTATTCAAGATGCGTGATTTCAAAAATGCTGATTGTTCACAGTAGACAAAAACACTGGCTATAATCCAGTGGAATTATACAGTACAGTACAATCATAAATAAGATCACAAGATCATCTACCTTCACGGCAATGTAGCAAAGCTGATTGCTAATCAGATGCAGATAAAGTAATACACAAAAACATATACAAAATGTTATTTAAAAATAACCAATTCAACAGCCAGTTATAATTAATACTTAACTCTTTTGGCATACCTGAGGGCACCACAGCCTGAAGACACTCAAACTTTACTCACATTGCCTTTAGCAACCAAACACTATTGCAGTTGATAAAAGTACTGTTGTAATATCTGATTTCCCATTAGCAATTCCTAACACTCTTTTTGATTTAGTAGAGAATATATTCAGGAAATCCTTTTAACTGTGCACAGTCGATAACGTCTTGGATAGTAACTGCTAGTAAGAAAAACATTAGTTATTTTTCTTTTTTGAGCCAGCCAGTCCTGATAAGACCCAGGCTTCTCCCCAAGGGAGCTTTAAGAGTTGACACCCCTTCAGAGAAAGTGAATGTGAACCACGTGGATATATCAGCCAAGGCTTGCTACAGAAAGGTTTTCGGATTCTTTTTGTAAGGAACACAATGTATGCACACCTCCTTTATTCCCCAGACAAAAAAAAGCCATTTCATTTCCATGACTGTAGTCTCAAATATCATACAAAGGCAGGAATGGTATGAAATTTGAACTTTGAATATGTCTTGTCCAAGCCACTAGGTTCAATTATACTACTGCTACGGAAACAGATATTCCATTAGAGCAAGAGCAGAGAACAGCATTTTCATGGGTATACTAACCAGGGGATGACAATCAGAGGTACTTAGTAGAGAAAGGAGAGAAAAAGTTCAGAAGCGTTCAAAAGGCTTTGTCAGCATGTCATGTAAAACAGGTGGTTTCTTAGGTGTTATGTTGATTTGCAATTTAGATTTGGAATAAATTAGCTTCTTCAAGAGCTATGGCTAGCTAAAATATTTTATTATTTTTTGTCAATAGAAACAAATATCACAAGCAAGGAACCTCCTAAAGTATTCGTAATTCTTTCCTCACAGTACTATGCAAGGGCACTAGGGCTTAAAAGGAAACTAACTAGCACCAGATGATAAATAAAACTAAAACAACTATTTAAATATATCTGCAACCTAAATCATCTTCAATTTACATAGCTTCACTCTTCAGGCTAAAAAAAATATAAAAAGACATGTGCAAATTTCAAAAAGGTTCTAGCAAATGGACCTGAAATACCAAGTATCAGTGTGTGAAAGAAATACCTACCTGATGGAGTCCAACATTTTTACTTACGGATAGTTCTCTATCACATCACCTGCACATCTGAACATCTCCTAAACACTCACATCTATTTTCACTCACCAGTTCTTTCAGGAAGAGACATATTTTCACAGGAGAGGAGAAAAAAGAAAAAAAAAAAAAAAGGAAGTAAAAGTGCCCTGTTCAAAATCACAGAAGATGGGCATGACAGAGCCCAAAACACCCAGTCCTTGTCTTGCACTTCAGCTGCATGGTCAGCATTCCTTCCAGGACTGCACAGGCTGCTGGTTTTGGCCACACATGACCTTGCTGCTTGCACAGACTTCCACAGTATTGTGAGCTTGAAATCTCATTCATACACCAGCTTTAATAAGGGCTATCGCTAGTTGATTAAATCCCCTATCAGAGAAATATAATAAGCGTAACTTGTACCAGAGACATATACAGCTGCATCAGTTAAATGATTCTATGTCTCTTTGAATCAATATCCTCAAGCTCAAATCACATATAGTTTTATTAAACAACTATTACAAGAACTGCAATTTTACTGCAGTGATAAATTACGCTATATAAGGACAGGCAAAGAAATCAAATGAAAGGGAAGCTTTACCTCCTGCTATCTCTACAAGGAACAGTCACTTCCAGTATCCTTAAGATCACCTCTATTTCCAGCCAATGTCTGGGGACAGACTAATACAACCACAACAGTGCAGCTCTGTACCTGACCTAGTAAGCCTTGCCAAACTTGATCTGCATCTGCCCCCATCCTTCCTCCTGGCTCACAAACACGCCCCTGCATCTATATTTAGACGTGCCATCATTGAAAGGAAATTCATATGCACGTGTGTGTGCAGAGCCCCATGAATACATTAAGAGCCCAAGCACCGTAAAAAAATGACCTAATCTGAATTGAAATCTACTTCCTGCAATTTTCTAAGAGCCTGTGACACACACGAGAGCTCTTCACTTCCTCTCTTCCTCTCATCCTGGCTCTTTGGCGTTAACTCACGACCGCTTTGCATGGCTGGTACAAGCTGGCTACACTCACTTCAGATTCCATCAGTATGAAAGCTTGGCCTTGGTCTTCACTACTGAGAGACAAAAAGTGCTCGTTTCCTATATTTGTGTATGTTCCTTAGAGCTTAGCAATAAAACCACTTTCTGAATGCTTACATTTTTGTAACATGAATCACCGCTGTCAATGGGAATTTCACCCAAAAGAAGAACAAAGGACTGGGCTCAACAGTGACTGCAAATCGTATTCCTCAGCTCTTTAGCAAAGAAGTCCTACATGCATGAAGTTAGCCCAAGTCCCTGATGAATACATCTGGAGAGTCAGGTGCCTGAAATAGGAATATTTAACCATTCCTCTACTGTTAACTGCCTCTTCTGTAAATTTGCTTATCTGACCAAGTTGAAAATATTCTTCAATTTCTTAATTTGAAACAAAACCTACAGGGTGATTTAACTTTTTTGAGCCAAGTAACTCTGCCTTTGAGTACTCAGAATATTAAAAAATATGCTACTGTCTTCTCTAGAGCAGAGACATTTGAATTTTGTAGATGAGTGGACAAGAACTTAGTCTAACATCAAGCAGTGCAGGAACCCCATGGCCTGTCTGCCACTTCACCAAAACTGACTGCAAGGGTACTGTACAGTTAATCTGTACAAGCACTGTCAGGCTCCTGGTCCAGGCCCCTCCTGAGTTGCTTTCTTCTGGAGGGCCCTTGGGAAGAGAGAGAAACCAGACAAATGGTTTAGGTGAAGGCAGCCCATTTATAGCAGCTACTTTTCCAAAGGGCCACCCAGCTTTTTCTCATAACACCAGTGGAGGCGGGAGGATCTGGGATGCCCCAAGGAAGGAAAACAGCTTGGAACAGCCTATAACCACAAGAACAATTTGTACAGTCTCAAGCTTGCTTCTGAAGGGCCCTGTTGAAAAGACAGGCCAGGAGCAGACCAGTGGGCCAGACGAATGATCTTGGCAAGCTTCATTCAGCCCTGGGGCCATCTCTTCAATGTGTTGCTTTAAAGAAAAAGAGGGGAGTTGACATTATTATTCCTGTAAGATAAATTACTTGTAGGATTTGCTACAATCACTGTAATAAATGGGGGTCTGCTTGTGGCACATAATTTTGCTGTTAAAATCTGTGAGTGGCTGAAGGCTCAAGCCATCAGGTAATGTGTCTTGAAACCAGAAGGGCAAGCAACTCTTCTAGATTGTGGATTCTTGCAAAACACAATCAAATCCACAGGAGGATGTCAGTACTTGGCTCTTGCTCACAAACATATTTTTACTGTTCTAGTTTACAGGTTTAAAGTGTCACCACCAATCTGACCATTCCACTCTGAATTATTTTGTAATCTATTATTGTTACAAGTAACAATTAACATTACTACAACTAGACTATTGGAGGAAAATGTCTATTATCTTCCTTTGACTTCCTTCTGTGCTCCAGAAAGCATTCTGTGGTTTACCAGTGTCATAGTTTCCCTTGTAAACCGTTTTTCTCATTTCCTTCACCCTTCCACACAGAGAGGCAGATTTAGGATGGTAAAAATGAACAGAAAGTCTGCATGCCACACCAACAGAGGGTCAACTGGACACAGACCAAGCCAAAACACAAAACAGCAAAATGCCTCAAATGCTACTGGAGGAAGGAAAAATCTATCCGCTCTCAAAATATTCAGTGGGATGACATATGAATTGGAGGTGACCTCAGTATCCGTATTAGAGTCAGAGACTTGAATTAATTTGTATTTATGCCTTCTCTTTGTCCTTTATAGACCCAACTGTCCCCTCTGCTCAGTACGTAGCAGTGCTCAATCTGGCAGAACTCCTGGTTCCTTCTCCAAGGAAGATTCTTGCCTCCTTGCTTCAAAATAATCCTCTACAGCACTCCACAGGTCAAGGCAGACACTTCCAAAGCCCAGCTCCTCTCCATTTTCTCCTGTTCCTCGGTTAAAGACCCTTCATTGAAATTCTTCTGCTAGATGTTTCAAGACAAAGTTGATTAAAATGGCTATATGCAAGCTAGATCACACTTTAAGCTTCTCACTTTGGTCTCCTAAGGCATTTGTAGTGCAACACCTGAGGCTATTTTTAGTCTTTTCCTCATATATGTAAAAAGCTACATTTCAAATTGCCAATGGATTTCTTAAAGTAACGTAAGTATAGTATTGTTTACTGGTGCTTTAGCTAAAATATACAAAGCTGTTCTTTTTTTCCCCTGCAACTGCTGCTAAGATGCAAAAAAATCCACACAAACTTAGGAAACAATAGGAAGAAATCTCAAGTCAGGAAGGTGACCATCTCCCTTTAGTTAATCATTTGAAAAATGTCCCTGGAATATCTGGAGATTTTAATATCAGTTATGGATACCACGACACCAAAAATAGCTCATAAATCAGAGTGAATTGCGTAGAGAATAGCAAAGATGATTAATGGGCAGGTTAGACTAACTTAGGCATAAAAATTAAAGGCTACAGCTTGGCTAGGCAGCATATAGTGAGGTGAGATATGATTAACTGTCTGAAAGTTTTCATTAAAATACTATATGGATGCAAACATCAGAAAGGGAGAAGAGCTCCCTGGGCTGGTTAAATGATATAGCTTGTGAGAAAAAAAGTCAGCTTTGTCCATGTTAAATGTGTAACCCTCCTTTCTTCACCTACTCTCCTTTAGTAAGATATTTTTATTCTTCTTCAGTTGGCTGATTTCTTCTAACCTCCTTTTCTCTGAAGAATGTTTCAACTGGTTAAAATGACCTCTTCGCCTACCTGAACTTTTTGGCAATGCAACACCAGTGCTTACCCCAGAGCGTAACTGGGGCATAATTATCAGCCATCTCACTCAAAACCAGCATACACAGGATAAAACACAGCACAGATTATATCATCATAATGGTAGAGGTTACAGTCTTAAATTTAATTCTCCATGAGTATAAACTATGCTTGCAAATATACTATGACATTTCAGAATCAAGTTGGCATCCAGGTTGATTTAGGCAATGGCTTCATTACTATGTTGCACTGCTTACTAGCAGATTGCAGGGGAAGGAGCTGGTACTGAGGACCTGATGTCCAAAGTATATGAATTTCAGAAGTTTACATTCAGGCTAACTCTAGCTTAGTCCTGAGGACTGAACACCCTGTGGGCCCTGGAGAGCATTAGGAGTGCTCCTGGAGCACATCTTCCAGTTTAGTTTCATCTGAACAGAATCCAGTTCCCATATTCCAAAGCTGCCCCAAGATGTGAACCAAAGTACAGCAATGGGGATGACTAGGAGATTTGCTTCCAAAGCACACTCCTGATCCCAACTAATGCAGATGTCACCTTGAGCACTTTTATAAAAATTATGAAACTTTAATTATCAGTCCTAAAAAGCAAAAGAAAAGCCCACCATAGAAATAACTATAATTTGTTCTGCCAACAAATTAATTGCTATTAAAATACTATAACACAGTATAATTTTTGTTTCATGGTTATCAAAACACTCCAATAATTTGATTTGTATTTAGACCATGCAATTATTCAATGTTAAAAAGAATGGTACTAACTTACATTTAAACAGTAATTATTAAGGTCTCAGTCCAACAAAGCTCTAAAGGCTTAGCTTATCTTCAGGTCAGCAAGCATTTGATTTCAATTAGGCTATTCACAGGCTTAAAATCAAGCATATGCATACATTATGCATAGTATCTGGAACCATATTCTCCAAAAAAAAATTAGTAACATCATCTGCAGAGTTCACCTTCCTCCTAGATGTAAGTGCTATTTACTACTAATATTAAAAGTATTCTGAGAAGCACATTTTCTCCTTTGAGGTAATAGAGAGCAATCAAAGAACAGTGGCTTTGCAGCAGTGGTAATGGTCATTTGATGTGGTTGGCTATCCTGCTTTTTTCTTTGCATGACTGCTGACCTGAACTCAATATATTATCTGCTGCTGGCTGCAGGCAAGAAAATGGACTGACACCCAACTGACAGAACAATAATGTGTTTGTAAGTAGTAATTGATGGTAGACTGACATGCACAATCACAGGAAGTAATAAAAGTTTCATGGAGCTAGCATGTGACATAACTGTTACTGGTCTACTGTGTGTCTAAATATGAACAGGGCAACTACCCCATTAAAAGAATAGGGTCCTATTAATTTGATGCATGATAATTAGTTATTCAGTGAATCCATTATCACTACCCATACATAATACAAAAAGCGAATTGCTTCTGTATGAATGTTTTAGACAATCTACCACTGCCTCTAAAAGCTGTAGCATCCCTGTAGTAGCTGAGGGTACTGAGGGATAGCTGTAGTTGAGTGAGTACAAGAGTATTTGCAAAGAAAGACATTGCTAAAAAGAGAAACTCTTCTAGACTGTTCACATGAAGTTTAAAAAAGGCATAACAAGAAACTTAATTGAATGACCAATACTGAAGGAATCAAATTGAACTGGCGAGAAGAACACACCACACCGCATGCGAGTGAATGCCACTCAATGGATATTGACTCTTCCCTTGCAGTGCTAGCTAGCAACTGCATTCGCCAGACCTAGAAATGCAAGTCTGCTCCAACTTGCAATTCCCACAAAACTTCATCAACTGCAATAAAATTACTCATTAATTACACCAGTGTAAATGACAGCAGTATCATACCTTGTATGCTTTTAGTTGTGCTAGCATTTGTTTATGGCTTTAGGAGAGGAGGCAATTGGCTGTTTTTATGTGGCTTTTTTTTTCCTGCCTAAGCAACCGAGAAAGTACTCCTAATAAGGCTAGTAGAAAGGAAGTGGCTTTTCGACAGCACAGGCTCTTGTGAACAAAATAATAAAATACAGCATTATCACATAAAATGCAATAGGAGCTGTGCAGGAACCAGTGACTGAGAACACTTCTGGCTCATCCAGAATCCAGAACTCATCCAGTCGACTTGCAGGAAGAAGAGAAGGGACACATTTTCGGCGTGACTCTAGAAGAGATTCTCACGCCTTCTTTGAAGCACCTTTTGCAAACGCGTCTCCGTTCCTGGAGCTGTCTCCGGGGAAGTTAAACCACTCCGCTGTGCGCGGACTGCAGCCCAGCTTCTTCGGGGCATCGGAGCAGTCGCGGCACCCCTTACTTTTTTATTAACATGAAAAATATTTCCCTATCGCCTCCACCAAGGCACGAAACGTGCACATGACAGAAAGGAAACCCCCAACGCACCGCACCGCCCTGCTGCCGCGCTGAGGCGGCGCCCGTCACCGCGGTGTCCGTCCGCGCCCCGCTTATTTGCGGAGAGGGATGGGTGGGGAGTCATGGGGTTTCCGCTGTTGGGTTGTGGGTTTGGGGTTTTTTTGCACTTTTTCAAACGCAAGAAGCGGGAAGGACGACGAAATTGTCCCCTGTGCTTTAAATGGGGGAGCCGCGCGTGGGGTGCGTGTGCACGAGGTGTGTGTGGTGCGTGTCCGGGTGCTGTGCGGAGCGGCGGAGCAGGGGCTGGTGGCAGGCAGCTCCGCAGGGCCGTGACAAAGCACACGGGGGAGGAAGGCGCCTTCCTCCCCGGGACCCTCTGCCGGCAGCTCCCCAATTCCGCTTCCCATCCACCCGGGACTGGCGGCTCCGGGGCAGATGCTGCCGGCGTCGGGGCAGGGGGGGCAGTTCCGCGCCCCGCGCGCAGCCGGACACGCGTGGGCACGGGAAAGGGGGGTGACGCAGCCCTGCCCGCCCGCGGCCACCTCCGCGCCCCGCGCCCCGCGGCGGGGCCCCGCACTCACCGCGTAGCGGAGCGGCGGCCTCTCGCTGAACACCGCGTCCCCCATGGGCGCGGGCGCGGCGCGGCGCGGGC